>NW_010186271.1:0-99352 GCF_000695765.1 Mesitornis unicolor | reverse complement strand
CCCATTGACCACGACTCTCTGGCTTCTTTTCACCTGCATTTACACATAGTTACACTCTTCTGTAGTATCCATCCATCCATCCATCCATCCATCCATCCACTGGCACAAGCAGGAAAGAAGCTTATTCCAGAAAGGTATTTCAAGGAAAATCCTTTCTGGGTAGGCTTAGAGTAAGGAACTGGGAAGGACTCTGCCAAGGGAAGAAAATACGACTGGAAATCCTGCTGGTGGAGGCTTGGGAAGAGCCGTGCACACCTCGGCACTGGCTGCATGCTCCTGGGGCAAAGAGGCTCTGGGTGTTGAAGAGGCCAAAGAGGGCACAGGGCAGCTCAGTGTCAGCTCTCTTTATGCTGACATTGCTCTTCAGGATTCAAAATGTTTTCCTAGCACAGTAACTGTGTATCAGAATTGGGTACAAGGGCCTCCTGTGGCAGGGAGGCTGCTCCTATAGCATCTTTACACTCTGCATTTCATTTTTCCACTGTGTTTAATTCTGAATATTTTTAAAGTGTGTTTAACACTTCTTAAAGGACACTGAATTTAAAGACTATTTAATACTTATTACAGCACCTTTACTAAGGGTACAAAAAGATTCAGCAGTTTCCTGAATGCGCTTGCTCAGACACAACCATTCAGGACACCCCAGACCTCATTCTCAAATGGGAACATTCGGAGGACACCCCAATGCGGGGTGAGCGGCCAAATGCACGAAATAGCTGCAGAAAGCTGCCTGAAAACTGAATTTCTTGTGATAACACACGTGCTTTTCTGAGGTGCAGATGTAAATGGTCGGGGATAGGGGCTGGCAGCCGCAGTCCTCTTGCAGAAGACTGAAAAATTGCTGTCTTCTGAAGCGTGCAGCTGTAGGGAAATTTATTACATTCTCATCCCAGCCTGCTTCCCTTTACTGGTGGATTTAGTTGTTTACATTAGAACAACTTGTGAACAAAAATACTACGAGGTTTTAAACGCTCGATCCTCCCAAAGCGGGGTGATGGCTCCGTGAATGCCCTCTGCTGTCACAATCTTCTTATCTGCTTCATTTTTTTGGATTTTCTTCACTGTAAGGAACCTTAACGTATAGCGGCGTTTGATAAATGTACGTCTCAAATTACTCTCAGAATAAGCCCAATTTCATACTTTGTATACTGTTTGCAGGTTTTATTAACTTCTGATGACAATGTGCCCTGGCTGGCAGCCCAGCACGCACAATGCACCTGTCAAAAAAGAAGAGCCCTTTTATACCCATTGCTTTCCTTGGGATGTCTGCGTTAATCATCACAATTTGGGGCTTTTTTTTTTCCCCTACAAAGAAACCTAAATAGTGGGTTTGGAGTGAGTGCTGTTGAAGGTATTTATGGGTGAATACAGACCCAAGTGTTGGCCATCTGGGTGGATGTTACTATCTGTGAAATGGGTTGCCCAGTCTCACCAGTACCAGATTTGGCTGACATTGATGGACTAAATACGGCAAAACCTTCTAGAACGTTCTGCCAAAGCAGGGCTGTGCCCAAGACCCCGCTTTCCAGGGGTGCTGGGGTTTCTACCGTTCTGTCTGTGAGGGCCAGCTCTGCAGAAAAGCCATCAGCAATGCAGTAGTGATTGGAAGGTGAACTGTGCAAGTAGCGGTAAGGAAAACCTACGCTATTCCAACAGGTTTTTTGGCTACAGAGACCACACCGCAACATCCACCGATACAGAAACACCCCAAGGCATTGTTTTCCCCCTGAGTTTCCCCAAAATAATAAAGACGGCGTTGACAGGCGACAGACCGCGCTCTTCCACACTGAAAGACGGATGAAGAAAGTAATGATGTCGATGCTGCATCTCCCTCAGAGCAACGGGGCTGGAGGAGCAGGAGCCCTTGCACAGAGGCCGACCCAAAACAGCGAGTCTGTGTTTAAACACACAGCCGCCCTTTATGATTGTGTGTTTCCATGTTTCTTTTTGAACACTTACGATCGCTTTTTATTATTAAAAACCACAAAACTCATAGGGCGCTCCCTCCTTCCCCCTCCACATCAGCGACTGCGTCGGCTTTCCCTGCTCATCTCCTCTCCTTTAACATTTATTTTATTGACACAAATTCCTCGTGGTTTTTTCCAGTCTGTCTGGACGCTGCTGAGCCATGTTTCGTAAAAATGTTTAAGGAAACCTCAGTCGTGTTTATATATCCACATGTAACAAAATGCAGTAGGTAGCGCAAAATAAACTTTCCCATAATCCTTATAAATCTGTCTCGTTTCAGAAAATTGGTCTGCGTGGGAGAATGGTGAGGTCACCCCAAAGTCCTCATTGCCAAACTCTGCTGGCAACCATTCCCACCTTCTCCCTGTCCTCACCCCTCTGCTCCTCTTCGTCATCGTTCCTGGTGTTCCTTTATTCATTTTAATACGATTTGAGTGCACCTGGAAGGAAACACGCGTGATGGCAGCTTGAAATAGCAATAACGAAGACTTTAAAGGAAAGTCTGAGTGCTAAAGATGCCCTCCTTGTAGCCCGGGGTGCATTTTGTCCCAAACAGGAGACCTTTTCTCACCTATCAGATCGTGATTTCCAGGAGCAGTGGAACTACAAAAATTAAGCCTATTCAGCAACTCGTTCCTAGCAGGTTTCCATTCCTCAGCTTTCAGTAAATCCCACTGCATAAATAACCTGGCTGAGAGCAGAAGCAGAGCTCTGCTGTGCTCTCCTGCTGCAGAGCAATAAACTACACCAACACTCACGAAATCGCTTCACCACGAGGAGCTTTCCCAGTCCTGTTTCATGACAAGAACAGCATTGGAGCCCGGTCCCAAAAAGCAGCCATCGTGCTGCAGTATTCATAAAATGAACTGCAGCAGCCGCGGTTCCCCAGAAAAACACGCACTGAGCTTCTCTTAAAAAAATTCCCCAGCCAGCAATGCAAGGAAAAATATGTGTAATGCCCTGATAGAACTGACAAGGAAAACAGAGGAAAAGATTTATAGAGTAAATTCATTAAGCTTTCAACTCGCATTCCATCCTCCTGGAGTCCAACTCAAATTACTGTATGAAAGCTCTTTCTCATGGAACCAGATGAAATTTAAGATTACTTTTAATTACAAAGGGTGTGGGAGAATGTTTTCATGGGAGACAAATACCTCTACACCTCTTAGCAGTGTGGATTTAAGAGGTTCACAACAAGCAGAAACTGATTTACGAGCATCGGGGCATCATCGTGTCGGGCTGCAGCACGGCCTCAAACTTCATTTCTGTACTTTTACTGCCACGAATCTATCTCCTGCGAGTTCTAATTGGAAATTAAAATGGTAGAGCTTTTATGGGAGGAAAGTTTATTACTGCTAATGGTTTTCAAAACGAGGCTACAGAAAAATATTCAGCGTGGCGATGACGTGCTCGTTTTAATTTAAATCTACTTGTACTTTCAATAACTTGCTACGTAAATCATGGCGCTGCCAAGTTGTTTCTCTGCTTAATCAAATGCATCCTGTTTATTGAATAAATAGTGGTCTCAACCTTGCTTTTATTTGGGCACGAGCAATTGTGTAGGAGCTGTTAGCTCACACACAGGTTGCAACCCTTCTTTTTATCAAGATTGCCCAAGTTTGCCAAAAAGAAACCCTTTTACTCTTGCCTGTAACGCTGCCAAGCTTTAACCATTTCTGCTGAAGCTTTCCATGCTATGGACTGATTTATTTTTCTTTTCCTAATCAAATGATTCAGCAACTTCAGAGGACAAGGGTTAAACCAAAGGAATAAACCCCCCAGAACCTGTTTTTAAAGAGAAATAACACGATACATGTGCCACGGGGTCAGTGGGGCTTAACTGTGACATCTCTGAACGTCCAAACACTTGACTTTGCAGAAAAATCACCTCCTCTTTTTAGGGTAACCCATGTTTGTACCTAACAAAAAAATGAGCATGGGCCTACTCACACCCAGCTGTAATTGATACAAGAATAAATAAAGTCCACCAAAATGCAAACACACAAACCCGGAGCATCTTTCTTTGAGATGTGGATGCTCTGCATGAAGGAGCAAGATAAAAAGATGCAGCCAGCTGAAGTTGATGAATTATCAATAGTTGCACAATTTATAAACCTTAAACTAAGGGGTTTTTATGGTTTCTGCATGAAGGTGTAAAATATGGGAGTCCTCACATGGCATAGGGTGCACTGGGAACTGATGTTAGCACAGAAAGGTGACAGCAGCTCTGGAGGTTTCACCACCTCCGAAAGGCTGGAGTTTGAAGGGTGATGAGAACAGAGTTTGGAGGCTCATAGAAAGATCTCACGGTGAAAATTTCATGTCAGTTACTGCATTTTTGAATTCAACAGGCAAACAAGAGAGCAAAATTCTGATTTGGGCTGCCCCAACCCTAACCTGGCCATAGTATGCTGGTGCCTGCCTCTGCAACAAGCATTATTTATCACTGGGTCTTGTCAATACAGTACCCAGACTAAATTCTGCAGACAGCCCTTTTGCTCTCTAGCTTCTGACTTCCATCCTATTTCCACTTGTACAAAGGGGTGAAGAAAAGCTGTAGAAAACACCACGATGCAATTACGGGGTCATGAAATGCGGCATAAGTCACCGCTGGCACCGCGTCCTCCTCCACGACCGCTCACTCTGTGCCCTGTGCCAGCACCACGGTCCTGCGGCCGAGCCAAGATCCAGAGCAAGGAACTGATCCAGCCAAAATATAACTGAAGTGATAAAATGGTAACATCAGCGCAGGGGAGAGGATTCGGGATGGAGAGCAGCAGCAGGCGGAGGCTGGGAGGATGGAGCCACCCTTTTCAGCAACGCAGCAGACATACGCCAGATTAAAGCAACCGTATAAACACAATTGCGGCGTTGTTAAATCACCCCGAGCTGCTGTAATGAGTTCCTGTGCAAAGGTACACTCGGGTTTGCTCTGTAGGACCATCACATGAGCTCCTGAGTTTCGCTGCCGTGCGTCTAAAGGCATTCAGACGGGATGAAAGGCTTCGCTCCTTCAAAACACTTGGCAAAAGCTAATTATAACTTCGGTGCTGTCTTTCAGAAAACCCAACAAGATCACGTGCAGAGGCACAGGTTCTTCAGGTTCAGAGTTGGTTTACATCCCTGCGCTATCTTGCTCGGATCTTGCTTTCAAGAAAACGCATTTCATGCTGTTGCTCTTCTAAAGGGAGCATCCACTCGTTTACGGCAGGATTTTAGGGCAGGAACCCAAGCTCTGCCATTCACAGCCATGGGATTCAGAAGCCACATCCGTAAATAAAAGGAATTGAGATGAATGAACTTTAAGAAATCATCTATGCAAAGCAAACTATCAAATTGAACTGGTGTCCAGGTGAACACATGCAAATTGTCACTGCGCTTCCAAGAGAATTTTTTTCCTTGAGCGGAGATGCTGATATTATTTTGGTTTTAATTCATTTTCCAGACACAAATGAGATCTGCTCTAATATTAACTGAAGCTTCGCTGGTTCCTCTTGTGAAGCTGCCTGTCAAGTTACCATTTTAGATTGATGAATAGCATCTTTCAAGTGTCAGCACCTTCACTAAAACACCAGTTACACTTGCAAGCTCATATGTTACAATTCCCTTATTCTCTGATACTTCTGGAGACAGAATCACAGAATCACACAGAATCGCTTGGTTGGAAAAGCCCTCTGAGATCATCACGTGCAACCGTTCCTGTTTACCCCCTAAACCATATCCCTAAGTACCTCATCTACCCGCTCTTTAAACACATCCAGGGATGGTGACTCCACCACCTCCCTGGGCAGCCTGTGCCAGCTTCTGACGACCCTCTCAGTAAAGAATTTCCTCCTTATCTCTGACCTGAACCTCCCTTGGCACAGCTTGGTGCCGTTTCCCCTTGTTCTATCCCCCATCACCTGGGAGAAGAGACCAGCACCCACCTCTCCACAAGCTCCCTTGAGGCAGTTGGAGGTGGTGATGAGGTCTCCCCTCAGCCTTCTCTTCTCCAGGCTGAACAAGCCCAGTTCCCTCAGCCGCTCCTCATCAGGCTTGTTCTCCAGAGACCTCACCATCCTTGTGGCTCTTCTCTGAACACGCTCCAGAATCTCCACATCCTTCTTATAGTGAGGGGCCCAGAACTGAACACAGCACTCGAGGTGTGGCCTCACCAGTGCCGAGTACAGGGGGATGATCACCTCCCTGGACCTCCTGGACAGGATGGGGGCAAAGAAGAACTGGTGGTTAAAAAAGCTCCGAACTTGAAATCATTTTGCTTGAAAAATGCAAGGAAGAAGCACTCCTGGCATGGTGACCGTGATGGTGCTGTGGCTTTACCTTCCCACCCACTACTAAGCCTTCCTTAACGCTACCAAATGCTACCAGACGCTCCCAACATTTATTTCTGTATGGCAAAATCAAGGTACTGAATGAAAATAATCACCTTCTTGAGACATTCTCCCAGAAACCCTTAGTACTGCATAATGCTTCTCCATTTTCAAGGACTTGTCTGAGAAGTATCAGTTAACCAGATTTTATCACATTTAGTAAGTCCTACCTTGATTACATGCAATTTCGATTTCATAAACAAAACAGAGCTTTATATGAAATCTTAAACCTTGCAGAAATCAGAGTCTGGAAAAGTTACTTCCAAGAAACTCACACAAAGCAGTATCACATTTCTCCGACAATATCTGCTTTCTGCTGATTCAGTCTCCTGTTTTCTTGTATTTTCATTGCTATACCTGCAAGTGCACATTTCCATATGTTTATTTGTAAGGTGCTTTTTACGTCCCTTTTCTGCTGGGCTGAAGGAGGGGAAAGGGGGTTTGGGTCACATTGAGAAATGCAGAGCTGTGATTTTACAGCATCTGCTGAAGTTTTCTCAAACCATTCCCAATTATCATCCACATTGTTTGGTTTAGGGGGTGGTTTTTTGATTCTTTTCAAACCACTTTGCTCATAACTGCTTTAATCTTTGGGAAAACAGCCCTTTTAAAGAATCGAGCCTATCCATTATACAACTAATGGCTCCCAGTGGCCTTCCCTAGCGTGAGATGCCTTGACAGAGGGGAAGTCGAGCAGATTTATTTGCAATGGCACTTCACAAGCTCTTGTTTCAATTTCTTGGCCGTGCTGCTTTCTGGGACAAGTAGGTCACTGCATATAAACAGACAGCGCTGCCATCAAGCTATCGTTATCTTCCTCGATTTAGAATAGGAATATGAAGAATTAAGTGAAACACTAAGTTATTAGTCATGCTTTATAGTGTTTTAACACTGCCATTGCTATGTCCTGCAGATGGGATGAGCAGGCAACAGCAAAAACAAACACTGTAGAAGTGAAGGGTGGGAGAAAGGAAATAGATGATTCCCATTTTACTGACAGAGAATCGAGGCACTGAAAGATTAAACGCCTCGTTCATAGTCACACTGGGAAATGGGAGAAGAATCTGGGATTGAGCTCAGATCTCCCACAACACGGTCCAGTACTTTAACCACAAACCCAACCTTCATCCATCATGAATAGCTCCTGGCGTGCACATACCCCGGACGAGCCAGGGAAAGGGACACTTGCAGGCAAGGCAATATTAACACTTCCTTGCAAAACGGTCCCTGCGCCGGCCCTTGGACCGCAGGACCCAGCACAACCGTTTGATGAGAGGATTGAGCAACTCAACCGTTAACTCCAGCTTGGTTCCTCCTATGAAAATGATGTCAACTCGGTACAGAGGCTGATACTCTTTATTTTTCTGGGATAAACACATTCGATTCGTGTGCTGATTTATTTTTAAAAAATGGAGCTCATTTAAAACGGGGTGAAGTTTTTGGCGTTCTCAAGTCCATAGTTCATGTAATGTACCATACCAGAAGATCTTCGTGTTCCTGCCAAGCTTGCAGCCAGCACAGTCTTTTACTGGTGATAGTTTAACATTACAGCCCTGTGAGAAAGCAGGCATTTCCCATGATATATGGGTAATAATTTTCTTATTGGCGAGGTCATTGGAAAATTGCAAAATATTTTGCCTAAAACAGAGGGAGTTTCATCCTACTTTTTGCAGGAATGTGCAGGGTGGGGGGAAAAAAAGATAGAAGGCTGCTCTGCAGTTTCCAGGGGATTTCTGTTAAAGGATAGGGGGGAAAAAAGGCGTTTTTGTTTGAAAGTGCTGCTGTGTTGCTATTGAGCCTGCAATGTGTTACAGTTCCTGATAGGTACCAAAAATGTAACCAAGTCTCAACAACAACTTCAGCTTCTTAAGGCGCAGGACCCCGCTGCAAAGCTCTCAGCCCCATGTCTGAAACTCAGGAGGGGAAATGGGGGTATCCTCTGATGTCCCCTCCACCTCCCAAATTGTGACTGAGGACTGATCTCGAGAGCAATCAGTTACGAGTGTATGGAGGTGGTTTAATGACAGGCTCTGTCCTGTGCCTACTGCATCTCCCGTCCCCATTTGCTGTGTTCAATGCAACTGAGACGCCTCTAATTTAAACCAGATGCCAAAGGAGCCCTGAGAAGAAGCATAAAGGAGCAGCGAAGTCTGATGCAAAAGTATTCCAGAAAAAACCTCTTCTTCCTCGATAGCTCAAGGAACCACTTCTGGGTTTGGATCATCTTGGACTGAACCTGCTGAGATTTCTCAGTAGCACTTGAGAAAATTTTCCTGCTGCTGAATGGCAAAGCGAGCAGTGCCACACCTTGGCATTCGGCCTCTGGCCAAGCAGAAATTTGGACACTACAGGGAAAATTTCTTGCCAGGCTGTTGCTTTGAAGACTTGGTCTTTGCTCAGAAACAGGGGAGAGCCCCACATTTTAGGGACAAGGGAAAGGAAGGAGGAGGCTGCAAGTCCCATCTGAGCAGCGCCTCAGGAAGGGCCGCACGAGGTGACGAGTTTCAGCCGTACAGGGCCCATCGTGGTGTTCACAACACCGTGCAGGTACTCAACATTTTCTCTTCTCTTAAATGAGGTTTACCTGTGCTGTAAAGGGAAGCAGTAAATGCAGCCACACGTGTCCTGCGTGGGCCGTGTTCTCTGCCCCTCCTCACATTTCCCCACCTGCAGGACGGGTGCTCCTGGGGCAGAGCAGTCGCTGTTACTCACACCCGGATCCTCCGGTCAGCATCGCTCGGATCCACTGACAAGTTGTGTCTTGTGCTCCGTAGCTGCTCACGCTAAATTAGGATTATTAAGTCTTCAAGAGTATCACCAAAACTGAATTAAGATTATTATCCATGCTATGTCTGCCAAAGGTAGCTCAACCAAGGTATGGCTGTATCGCCTTTTTGGGTTTATGAACTCGGGATGTGTATACAGAAACCTGATTTTATTGACAACATCATGGAGTCCCTGAAGCTCCCAGGAGCAGAGGTGGCTTCAAACTCCTTCAAAGCAGGAACCAGATTTCCAGTGCCAAAGTAGACACACACAGATCTGGGGCCTGGTTTAGGATGAGTCTGTAGAAATTTATCAATGCCTCCCAAGTTGGTCAAATATTTCCCCTCTTTCCTCCAAAAAATCTGCCTGTCCGCAGAAACCCAGGTAATAAACGTCATCTGTTACGAATTACGCAGCACGGCTCCCACCCGAGCGCCTCAGAGCTGGCAGGGCTGCAGTGCTCCGTCTCTATGGCTCGA
The DNA here is from genome assembly GCF_000695765.1 of Mesitornis unicolor. NCBI lineage: Eukaryota > Metazoa > Chordata > Aves > Mesitornithiformes > Mesitornithidae > Mesitornis > Mesitornis unicolor. The sequence goes on along the minus strand of NW_010186271.1, from coordinate 89,769 downwards.
GGCAAAAGCGTAGCTTATGCATCTCCAAATATTTGCCTGAAAACACTCGCTTTGGATCCGTTTTTCTGACATTTGCTTGAAGAGTTTTCAAGAAACACCCACCCAGCCTTAGTTACTGTGCTATGCAGAGAAAGTCGGTCCAGATTACGAACTCTCCAGCAATATAGCCTTCTCTTGGAGGGCTGGACACTGATTTTCAGCGCCGCTGGTATCAATTGTCAACAAAACTCAATGAGGAGGGATGTCCATCTTTCCTTTCCCTCTCTGCTGCGAGATCCATTTTCAGTTTGGCCTCTCTCTTCCCTCGAGTGAAGTTTCGCTGTGTTAATGCAAACGTGAAGAACTGAAGCAACTGCTTGAATCAGCTACACACAACCTTGTTTTCCCCAGGAATGCATTTTGAGGGAAGCAAGAGGGATTACCTCCTTCTTATCTTGGAGCTGTTACTCCCTCTTGACCGTAACTTATCATTTCTCTGCCATCTCACACGCATACGAGTCCACTGAACGCAGCTGGACAGGCGCCAGCCCCGTATTAATTCAGACTCCTCGTTAACGTCGGTATTTCACAAACCGTGGTGTAAGAGCTAATGAGAAATCAGAATCTGGCGCCATGGCTGGAATGAAATCAAACCATGAAGCTCCTTCCCGACCCATTATAAAAATTACAGTGTGGAAAGTGAATTTAATGGTGCAGAGCGCTTAATTGTAATATCAGTAAAGGCTTTGATCTGGGTGACTCTTGACATCACAGAATGAGGAAACTCCCTTAATGATTTGAAAAACCACACGAATGGCTGGGGAAGGAAATCTGTGTTATGCGTATATATTAAAAAATGTTATGAAGTCTCAGGGAGAATTTTGTTTTGGCGGAGGGGATGACTGTTTGAAAAGGGATCTGGATCACAAATGGAAACAGAGGTTAGCTTGAAAAAAAAAAACAAACAAGATACCGAGGACATTTTTAGTACGAGGGGATTGCAATGGCCTGGTACAACGAGGATTAAAATACGTGGATGTGCTTAGCAAGGCTGAAGTGGGGGGGGTGTCATTGCTTTAGCCCTGAAGATGCTGTGCCTCAGATGCATTTCCCAGCTCTCAGAGCTCCTTTTTCTCCCCCCTTTATACTGGATCTTCTGTGTATCTACCCTAACGTCAGAGATGACATTTCATTGCGCCAGGTCTCCCAGAAGGAAGAATTTCCTGCACCTTAGGCTGCCGGCGGCTGCCAGAGTTGATCTGGCGAGACTTTTTTTCATACGGTGATGTGAAAAACAGAACGTTCCTTGACGCCAAGACGCGAGAGTGTGATATGTGGCTTAGAAGGAGAAAAGGAAAAAATACATTTATTGGTAGAGCTGTAAAAACCCAAGTCAGAGCGACTGGGGATTTGTCTACAGTCTTTAAAGGAGCTGGTGAGGGAACCAGAATTCACAGCTACCTGGTGTCTGCAGCGGTGCTCAGCTTAGTTCTGAAGAGTTAAAACTTCCAGCTTCATCCTGTGGGGTATTGTCCTTGCTCAGCCTTGCAGGGAAACTCCTGAGAAACCCAACTTGGCCTCTAACTCTTCTCTGAAGAATTAAAGATACCATGCCCACTGTGTGAGGATGAGCATCCTTCTCTTACAGACCCAGCTTCTATCCCATGGATTCATCTCTAGCAGATTCTCTGAACCTAATAACCGATATAAACCATGAGAACAGGAAACAGTGCAAACATATTCACCCAAAGCTCACACCAAATTTAAGTGGGTTTTTTGGCCAGGAAATGAATTTTTCTTGGGTACAGAGTCAGGATGTGGTACAAGACAATTTCAAGTGAAAACTGGACTAGGTGAGATGCTGTCAGTTCCTGGCCCCAAATGCTTTGGTCCTTACACAAGAAGAGCTGGAAACCTGGATACTTTATTTGAGTTGAAAATTTGACACCTGTCAAGTACAGGAAAAAATGTAAAATTTAACCGTGTGCCTGCAAAGTCACCTTCCAAGCACTGAAAAAACTCCCATTACACTCAGTCTCACTGTCACATAAAATTGGACCCATACAACTGCAAACCAGGCTAAATATTTGGCTTTCAGACTGATGGAAAAGTTAGCACGAAACAGATAGAAATTTCACCCATCTCTAAGCGCTTTCCAGCACACACGTTTGGCCGTGCATCGCCCCACTGCACAGTGCCCATCACTTCCTTTGCCTTCCCTGCAGACGCCGTCCCAGCTCCGTTTCCCACTCTCTCACGGGCAGGTCTGGGCAAGCACCCACCTTTCCCCATGCTCCTATTTCCCTTACCAGTCTTTTTTTGCCTTCTTTGTCTGTTTTCAACTGGAATTTCTTTGGGGGCAGGCACCTACCAAGGCTGGGACCCCTTAGGTAGAGCCCTATGCAAACAGCAGAAGATAAATGCCTCTCTTGCAAAGTACATTAGGAGCAGTGAATTTACTTTTCCCCAGCGGCTGCCCACTGATACAGGAAATCTAATCCTAAATCTCATTAGGTTCTACAAACAATTCGGCCTCTTTCCCCAACAAAGTCACCATCCCGGACCGCCGAATGTTTATGTTTTATTTCTCAATTCCCTTTTTTTCCTCTCCATTTCCCCGCCCTTGCGATTTTTCCTTTTGGTAAATATTTCTCCGTTGGAGAAGCGTAGCCAAAAAGAGATTTAAAAAAAGCAAGCGAGCAGGAGAGACAGAGGATCAATCATTCACCTTCAATTCCCCAGGGAAGAGGTGGGGAGAAAGAACAGCAAGGTACAAAGTTAAAAACGGCAGAACCACAGCAGTGCTCTTTGAAGACCGTCCAAATCTATTTCTTCCAATGCTGAGGCCCTTGCAACTGGTGCCAGGACTTGGAAAGTTTAAAAAAAACAACCCTAATTCACTTCCAAAAGTGAATTTTTTCAGCATCAAGCCAAACTACTCAATGTTAATTTGGTTATTTGGCAAAAAACAACAATAATACGAGTACCTGAACTATTGCCATCTGCATCTAAAAGATTGCGGCCAGCCCATTTCCCAGTCCAAGAATTACAGCAGATACCCCTGACTATGAAAAAACCAGGTTGTTATTTTAAATGTCCATCATAAAATGAAGCGTTGCATTGTGTTGGGAATGTGCTGCCCACAGCATCTTGTACACAAACATGAGATGAGGGAAGAAGAAGCTCTGTATCAATTGCGTATTTCAGAGCTCAAATATTGGCTCTCATTTCCTGCCATAAAAGCACAGCTTTAATTAAACATTCAGAAAAGCGCTGTGAGATGACTTGTTTTCATTTGTTACCTACAAGCTGAAAATGTTAAATAATAAGAGTGTCCTCAGATGCCATGTGTGGAAATGACTCGAATGCACAGGAAAGGGACAAAAAATGTCTACCAAGTAAAAGCGACTGGCAGATATTGGGGTGAGTGATATGGCAATCCTGATGGGACAATCCCAGTGGGACAATCCCGATGGGATAATTCCAATGGGACAATCCTGGTGGGACAATCCCAGTGGGACAATCCTGATGGGACAATCCCGATGGGACAATCGCAGTGGGACAATCCCAATGGGATAATCCTGCTGGGATTATCCCAGTAGGTCAATCCCAATGGGACCATGCTGGCCTCCTCTGCAGTGAAAAGCAGCAAAACGAGGGGCTTGCAGGAACCATGGCAGGCAGAGCCAGAGCAGCAGCCAGGGCAGGAGGGAGCACAGGGAAGAGCCGAGCTGGGCTGGGCTGAGCCAGCAAGGAGCCCTGGGAGCCGCTGGTCTGATGGAGGAGAGCTGGGGGGGAGGAAAGGGGGAAATAAGGCAGAGGCCTCTGCTTGCTGCCCACAGACACCACAGGGATTTGCTCCATCCCCACTCCCAGCATTGGGCTGGGAGGCAGTGTGCAGCCAGCACTCATTCTGCACCTCAGTTGTGTCCCTCCATCACCTTTTCTGTCTTGTAGAGAGTCAGAGGAGCTGGACATGGGACCCAGGCCCCTTGCCCAGGCTGGACCACTCACCCAGCCAGGATGTTCTGTTCAGCACCTTCTTACATGTGCGCTGCTCGGACGCCCACCAGCGACTTACACAGAGCTGCCTCTTTAAGATAAAGCAGCAAGACTCGCTCCTTCCACTCCCAGAGAATGCGTTGAGTTGCCATTAATTATATTTTGGATGACTCCTGAAAATCATGCCTTCAAATAATTGGACAGTGGTTTAATTCAAAGCCTGATAAAAAACACATTGAAAGCCGAAGGAAGGGTGCTGCTGCAAAGTTTATTTGTGCAGGGTTCTTTCTACTGAGACTCAATCCTCTATTTAAAACTCTCACTGATGGGCCAGGCAGGTTGGAAATTTTTCTCCTGATTTAAACACTCTGGGCCACACCACGGACCTTTGCTTTTGGCACATAGCAGGACCTTGTCACCCCTGTGAGACCTCAGAGGGGACCAGAGTCTCACCAGGCTCTGTCTCTCTAGACCAGAGCATCATTGTAAGATCACCATGCAGCCAGCTCACAGCTTGGGCTAGAAAATAGAGCTAGGGACTGTGAAACAGATCACAGATTCTCCTAAATTCTCCTCTTTTTCTCTTCTGAAAGCCTTTCATACTCAGGAAATACTGGGGGATTAACCTATTCTCCACAGAAGGGAAAAGCTTGCAATTAAGAGGAGCTCCCTGCGTATTTGTCCCTTATCTCAGCCCCTCCCACAGAAAGGCCAGGCAATCTCCATGAATAATAAGGTTCAGAGCAGAAATATATATATATTTCTGGCATATATGGGCTGTGTGGGTTGCAGCGACATGGCTGTGAACCGGCAGCACCAAGCAGTGCCTGGGGCCCAGACTAAAAAGCTTTGTCCAAACGACACCGTGGGTCAGGATTGATATAAACACAATGGAATTTGGACTGATTAAGGCCTTTCCTCCCCGCGCTGGATATAGGATTTCCTGTACTGAAGCGTGTTTGAGTATATTAATTCTATGCCAGGGAAGGGAAAACACTCTCATTCACTGAGCAGAGAAAAACATATCTCATAGGGTGAGGAAAAGATACAGTGCAAAGAATCGTATCTAATAGCAAAGGAAGCATAAACAATACGAATTTTGGTGACTCGCATTAATGCTGACCTCCCTCTTCCCCAAAGCTTCTCAAGAAAACCCTAAGCCCATAGCCAAGAGGATGGGGAAGAGGGAGGAGCAAGTCTTAAGCATTATTATTATTATTGTTGCTGTTGTCATTATTATTATTAGGGTTCTGAAGTAGATGGATAAGACCATGGGATTGTTCTGCCACAGAATCATAGGAATTTGGAGGATGATGATGATCAGGCTGACACAAACACACTGTGGTCAGGGAAGATCCCTGAAGTGGACCTAGAAAGCTTTCTGACCACTAAAGATTTGACTGTGCCAGCCCACACAGCTCAAACTGGAAATGCAACAGAATTTCCAAACCCCCAGGCACAGAATAGCAAAAAAGAAATAGCAAAAATGGTCTTCACAAACGCGTAGTCCAAGCTAACAATTAAATGCAATAAATTGGCGATGAGCTCAGTCCACCACAGAACTGCGAGCACGACCGTGTTACTCAATTGGTAACACCGGGAGTACATTAAAAATCCCAACTAAAGCTCTGCCTAACGAAAACTGCCCCATGCAGGACACGTCCTGCCACTCGTGATGTTCTTCAAGAGGACGGAAAGAATGAAGCAGTTTGTGGTGCTGAGATGATAAACCAGATCTCCAGGACATCTTTCAGCAGCGCAAGCAAAACAGTGCTGCGAGTGTTAGTGATCCTGGTGAAAATAAACAACCGGACCCCAGCGATCCTCCGATTGTACCAAGAGGCTCTGTGGGTGGTTTGCATAGCATTAAGAGCGACAAGGTTTCTTTTTCAAAGGAAGATTTGCCATTTAAAAAGAAGTGAAAGAAATATGCATCGCAAGTGGTCATTCGAGGAGACGCATGAACTCGGTACCGACTCTACGGAAAAAGGCATCAATACCTCAGCTGCTCATCAATCACAAAGATCACACCCTCTCGCTTTGTGCTATTACAGTTGAGGAAAACACAAACGCTTTCCAACGGGGCTGCGCTACTCAAAGCTTTTCACTCCTCGGGACATTCTTCAGCGGGCAAGTTCTGAGCAGCGGTACCGCGTGGAGCGAGCGGGCCCGTGCCAAAGCACATTTTCTGAGCAACGCTGCAGAAGTTGTTTGAATACAAGGTTCGCAGGGAAGGCTGCAGCAGGCATGGAGACCTCCGAGAACAAAGCGCTGCAGAAAAAAAAGGCAAGAGGAAAAACAAACAAAGGGCCTGGACGGTTTTCAGAGGAAACCAAGAGTAACCCTTAAAAGGATTGCAAGGCAAATCTGTAGTTGTGGAGACCAATAGACCAATACGGTCACAAGCCAAGGGGAATATGGAGAAAAATTAATCATTATAATAGTTTTGTGCTAGCACAGCAGCACAAGACATTACTCCTTTACAGAAAGCAGTAAGCTCTCGCTAAGGAGAGAGGAACGCAGCTTCACAATGACAGAAATTGAATTCAAAAGGGAGCTCAGTGTCACCTTTTAACGTTTTTTGGCCTGGCCCATTGCAAATCATCTTCAGTAGAAGGTTCAGCTGGTAGATGCAGAATAGATGAACCCTGGGATCATCCACTCCTTCTCATTTCCTTCGGAGGCTGAACTCTGCTGTACCCTTTTCTCGTCAAAACTCCAGTGCAGAGGTGGTTCTGCCTCTCACCATGTAGAATTATGGGAATGGTGCCTATTCCAAAGATAAATTTTGGGTTACACTCACCCATTTCATCTTCCAAATCTTTTCTGAAGGGCTGTCAGGTACGGTGTCACTCCAGTAATTTGATCAAGTAGTCGGTGCCCGGAAGGCGATGTTTAAATGATCAAAACAGCGAATTTCAAAGAGTTTCTAAAATCCCATCTGAATACAAAAAGTTAAGCAAAACACTGTCATGAAAACATTTCTGATTCCTATCCAAAAAAGCCTACCATTTATTATGAAGCCTTTAAAATTGACAATGAGGGAATTCTTCACTGTGGTCTCGCCCTCACTTTCACCCTACAAAGTAATGCTGTATGGAGGCAGAGTAAACACTATGTGCTGTATTTTCCTAAATAAAGCAAAGGAAAAAACCAGATCAATGTCTATTCTGCTGCCAGCAGATATGGAGTCAATTAAAAGACTAAAATATACAATAACTTAACTCTTTGCACCGAGCTCCAAACATATCAATACCGCGAGCATTAAATTATTTTCTATAGAAGCATTGAAACACCCTGGGTTGAAACACACTCTCAGTTTTCAGATTTTGAAGGTGGATTTGTTGTTCCAAAACCTGAACGCTCAGCAGGCAGCCCCAGACGAGCTCTGTGAGTTTTCTCCTTGGCCAGCTCTGCCAAGGATGTTTCCCAGGTTCATCTTTTCCACGTGCCAGGTATGGACACCCTGCAAGGGAGGGGATGCTGGAAACAGCCCTTAACCTTCATTTTGGTCTTGTTTTGCCAAAGCTGCCTCAAAAACATTTACCTCATCTTTTCAGCCGGTACCAAACCAAACCTTGTGATCGGCTCCTGAGCGTGGAAACATTCCCAAGGTGGATCCACATCCAAAGGTCAAAGCTGGAACAGAGTGGCAGCTCTCCCGTGCTCCAGGGGCTGTGCGGTGCCTTCCCCTATCAAAGTAACTCTGCAGGCCTGGCCGGCAGAGCCCATGTTGTGTATTTTTCTCTTAGGACAGGGCTCCAGGTGCCACATCCCCACACGATGCTGTTACGTGGCGCTGTAGCCAAGCAAAATTTTTGCTTGCAAATTTTGGCTCTTCCTTCCAACTTAGCCCTTACTTAGACAAACTCTCCTGACTTCAGTTTCTTAATTCCCATGAGTATCAGCGTTTTCCTGAGTATTTCTTTTAATGGGTAAAGTCCAGAAGACTTTGTTAGAACAGCTGCACAGCTAATGCCTTACAGCTCTTCTTGTCAAACTTGTGCAACAGTGTGGCACAAGCTGAGCAGCTCACATGTATAAATAATAACCTTGACATACTCTGCAGCGTGGGGAAGGTAGCTGGGGTGGATAGCAAAGGCACTAAAACTGCCACTGCTGCGGAGGCCAGGCTGTGACGGTGACAGCAAGGATGGTCACCAGAGATGGCCCATTCCCACGGCTGCTTTCCAGTCCCTTCATCTGGGCACACGCTTCAGTTTGGAAGCGGTTTTGTCTTCAGGTTTCTTTATTTGCTGGAAAGAAAAGCTCCTGAGGTAGCCACGGTATTTCTCCAGCCTCATAAAATAATCCCTCCAATGCTGTAGAACGTGATTTTTACGGTAACTTTTGTTCACCCAGCATCTGGTAAACATTGGCTTTGAATCCCTGTGCTGCACGGGAAGCAGAGAGCAACTCCAACGTATGAGGCCTTGAGTAGCCTGGCCACAGATGTGCAGGGCATGGACTACAGCAGTAAATCCCTCCACATCAGGGATGCCAACCTCACCCGAGCCATCACGTTGCTGAGCACACTGCATGAATCAGGTCCAGAGAAAAGCTATTTATTGCCTTCATGTTACTATACGGCTGGAGGAACTCATGGCCTTTTGGGCAGCCGCAGCGATGTGCTTGTGCTCACCACCCGCAGTCCAAGCTGCACCCCAAGCTCCCACTTGAGCTATCCACGATTTCTGCTTCTCCCTGACCTATATTACCGAGCACATTCCTCCCGTGGGGCCTACCTGCATGAGGGAGGGCTGCCAGGCACAACCGGGCCTGAAGAAAGCCAGACTTTAGTGCAACTTAACAGAGTGGCAGCTTTGCATTCTTTGAGAGTTAAATAACCGGTAGAAACAACCATAAATTGATCAAGCTGTAGCTTGCTTTTTTTCCTTTTCATGTCCATATGTATGTGTGTATATATATGCATGTATATATATGTATATAATGTTTTGTTCCTTCAAGTTAGAGAAATTTTGGCATTTGCTTCCAAGTACTCCCAGCCCTCATTGCTGCTTTGTTTCCCTTACCTGTTCTTTTGGCAAATCCTGTGCTGTCACAAAAACTTTTGATTTGAGACGTTGGGGAAAAACTCACAACTTAGTGAAGCTTTCAAGTAAAAAAATAAATCCCCAAATCACACGGCAAATTAATGATTCCATCTCCAAATTAGAGTTTTCACAGCTTGCTGCAAGAATGACCTTGGCCATGTGGAGACTGAAGAGGAAAAACCAATATACTGAGTAGCTGCTAACCAGTAACCAGTACTGCCTCTAACTGGTGGGATGCACAGGCAAGCTGCAGCCTTGTGGGGTTATAACCACTGAAACAACAGCCCAAAATGTGGCAACCTAAAGCATCCCAGTGAGATTCAGAGACATTAAATGGAGCCATCTCCTGTCCCTCCAGATACTGTGCAGCCAGGGACCCCCCACTTCCAGGGACCCCTGCTCCGTCCCCTCACTCGTGGCTTTCCCCAAGCCCTTGTGGCTTCCTCTCACATGCATCACCTGAAGGTGTAAATCTTGGTCTGGAGGTTTGTTTGTTTGCTTGTTTTGAAATGGGAAACCGCCCCAATTCAGAAAGTGTTTTCTAATTTCAAGGTTTTATTTTCAACAGGGGAAAAGCAAACCTCCACAGTACAAGTAATTGCCATTCAATCTATAGCCTGGGTTCGATTTCCCAGTCGGTTTCTCATCTTCCAGAGCTGAAAGGAAAGATTTCCTCTGGGACCTGCAAACGATCCCTGCATTGTGTGAATGCAGTGCGTGCACATTCGTAGTGTTACAAGTCAGGGTTTACTTGAATGACTCTGGCGTGGCTATCATGAATCTATATTAAGCTATTCCCAATATTTATTGTCAACAGCGCTGAGATGAGACGATGCCTGCCTCCCGTTTCAAAACGTAACGGCCCATTGACCACACTTCCTCCGAAGCACAAACTCTGTGTCCCACGACACTAAATCTGTGCCATGCTAATGAAAAGCCCTCTTTATTTCAGGCTGGTATCCTGAATGGAAATGATTTAGGTCCCAGTCGCTGCCTATTTTAACTCACTAACTCACTATTTCTTTAGTGATTAGAGATGAGGTCCATGGCAATGCCAAGTGGTACGCTGACCTAACAGTGCCTATTCTATTCTGGATACTCTCCTGGAGATTTTATTTAACACGTTTCAAATTAGAGCTGAGGTGGGAATGAAAAATCCTTCGGACACAGATGAGTGCGTTTTCCACTTGTTTTTCGGGCCTTAATACAGCAGTATTTTATTTCACGGTAAAGACGCCCAGATGAGACGTGACAACAGTGACAAGCGTGGCTTTAAACAGGGTCCTGCTTAGCACAGAGCCCTTTGGGCTCGCTCTGCGTTGCACGCCGGGGTTAGCGAGAGCTTTCCTCCTGGTTTGATGTTTGTTGTTTTTTTGACCTCTTCGATCTCACTTTGCTGAAGCAGAGGAAATGAGGTAAATTGGTCCTCACGCAGGCCAGGGATTGCTGTCCTACTGCTGATGTGGGGTTTAATGGTACTGTGGGAGGGGACCAGTAAATCTCTGGAGCACAGATTTCTCGTGATAACACTAAATTTACCCAATATTTATTGCTAAGATACAAAGTGTTATGGCAACACGAAGGAAAACAAGTTACAAGGTTTTCCTTTAAGGCATAAAGAATCACAAAACTGCACATACTGCTGCCTACATTGGAGCAGAGACACGGTGATATTTCAATCATACAACTATGAACTCACAGCTCTTTTTTCTCCTCTAACAACGCTCATACAGCATCAGGCTTTGGCTTTCATTGCTCATCAAGCAGATATAAAAACCTGCTCCATGGACTGGGATAGGTTTGCTTCAGACAGTTACTTGCTTTAGGATTCCATCTTTATCTTAAATGTATGGGCAGTGTGACAGCAGGTGTATAAAAGAGTTTGGAGGTGTAACCAGAACATTTTTCCTCAAGTTAGCAAGAAATAAGTACTAAACTCAATGTAACACAGGTACCCTCTCGAGCATCTTAAATAAATATGGGGATGGGACTGATAATGCAAAGGCTAGCATTGCCAAAACCATAACCTATTAGAAACAGCTACTAATTGCATATCAAGGCACACACTTACACACACACACACAGATTATGTCACACTTCTCACACAATATTTTTCAACCCAGGATCAAATTGCTTCTACTTGATTTGAAAGTCTCACCGTGCTTCCACTATGGATGCACAAACCAACCCTTCCAGCCCTTGCCTCTCTCCCAGTTTTGATAAGGTGTTTCTGCTGCGTATCGTAGGTTAACTATTAACTTACATGAGAAACAGATGTTTCCCCTTTGCACGGGAAAGCATCTTTTCAGAGGTCATCGGTGGCACAGAAGGACTTCCACAGCTCACAGAAGGCAGGGCCCCCCGCCACTGTCCCTTCTGCTTTTAAGACCATTTTCATGTGGCTTTAACTCTATTAACAGTTTAAAACAAGTGTTTTCATCCCAGTGTCTGGTAAAAGGTTTTTTCCATACTCCCACTGCATTGAGATTATTCACCGGGCCATTCCTAAAACCGCAAAGACGATTTCGTTGAACAAATCCAACCCTTGTGTTCATTCTTAAACATAACTCAAACTATTTCAGCGGTGCCTCCCCGCCTTTAGATGTTTTTAATATTGGATAGGGAGATTTGCAGGATGTAAGCTTTACAGCCTGTGAAGTTTTCACATCTCCAGGTGGAATTGCTTAACAGTTACAAAAAAAGAAAACTTAAAAAAAAAATAGGGGAGAGAGAAGAGAAGACTTGAACCTGCTGGCCCACAGAAGAGAAGTTAATAAACCACAAAGAATTGTGAAACAATAAAGTTTTCCTCACTGGTTAAACTTAATGGAATTAATGATCTGAGTTTCGGTGATACCTAAAGGCTGTGTTGTATAACTGTGTATAAGGAATTACCAGTCCCCATTCCCTCATGGTACTGCACTCCTCAGGAGGGTCATGAAGAGTATTCATAAATAACAATGTATAACTATGCATATGTGCAAAGATAAACAGCGCACACAGACCGACAGGCAGAGCTGAGAACAGCTCAGACCAAAATCAGGCAACAGCACCCACAGAATCAGGAGAATTTCACGTGGCACCCTTGATCTCAGCACATCAATAAATCCTCAAAGGTTTGAGGATAAGGCAGATCTGAACCGCGATTCTCAACCTGGGTCTGTTAAATCCAATGTGTGACTACAGGCAGGCAATACCATTTGAATTCTTTACACCGCCAGTGATGGGAACACCAAATCTTTGCACAAGGAGACCGAGGACCGGTGAATGGAGACCTCTCCTTCCCTCCTCGCTGCCAGCCTGCTCCCCGCTGCTCCTATCTGATCTTGCTGGAAGACTTCACACACACGAGGTGGCACCATCCCAGCGTCAGGACTTAGATCAATTCTGCTCTCATTTAAGAATATCAGATTCTTTTCCCAAGGCACAAGATCTTCCCCAAATTCACAATCTCCTGCACACACCAGCTCTGTGGCCCCATGCTGAGGAGAGGGAAGAGCATCCCCAGCCCATGGATGCAGCCCATTCCTGCCCTGCACCTCCCAGAGCGGAGGCAGATGCACACCGGGGAAGGGCAGAGCGATGCCAAACCGCAGGGAGGGGCACAGTGAACGTCTGCACGGCTGCTGCAGCACCGTGGTAGATAGCATCAGTGAGTAATGATTCCAGTATCGCGCACGTTTGGGGTTATCAGCGTTACCCACTGGGAGTGTGCAAACAACACGACACCACGGCACGGCATTGCGCTGACTCGGGCTGGTCCTCAGGCTTTTTTATGCTTTAAATAAACAGAGTCAAAGTCCAAGAGTTAAAACTCTATTTCAGCTCTTATAAACTGCCAGTTTCTGAAATTACACAAGCAAACGATACTAAAATAAATAAAACCGAAAAGCGAACACTTTCTAAGAGCCCATACCGCTGTTAACATCAGTACCAGAGAGCATTTGTCTTCTGTAAAGTTATATGAAGTCTTGGTTTGGCTGAACTCGCGTTGTCTGGTCACTTCGAGCTTCCCTGGTGAGCATATGAATGGTTTCTATTTCGAGGAGATTACAGGTAGCCATAAATTATCACCTAAAAGTGGGCTGCATTGCTACCCCGAGCGCCTCGCCAGCTCTTCACATCCCTGCATGGCTGATGCTTTGGCAGCAATGGCCGCCAAGCCTTGGGCCATGTAAACTCAGTTTTTGACATGTGTTTTGCTGATCATAGGGAGCCATTAGAGAGAGCGAGTTATGGAAGAATGAAGCATTTTTTCCCCATCTATCATAGGTGCTTTTCAGATGGCTGCATTCCTGCATGGCTACATCATCTTTTTTTTAAGCTGTCTTTGCTTCCTCACTGCCCTTGCCTAAAATATCGGCTGTGACCGGGCAGCTCAGCTCGTCCACATTTACCCTGCTAGACACGAGATACAGAATGAGCTTAATTATCACCTGTGCATTATTGTTAATTGTGGAGCTTGGGCTTTCAGGCACAAGAAGATATCATTTACTACATTTAAGTTTCTGACTCAAAGAAGTGAGTTAATATAAAATATTGCCATGGTGGAGATGCACACAAAGGCCTTTTCCAAAGCATACATTCACTTAATACTCTTGGTGTAGAGCTACTTACATGTAATGCATGTGATACACGTTAATACACTCATCCTCTGTACTGCATTAAGGAAAGTACTTGAAAGGCACAGTTTAATTAAGCTTCTTAATGCTCCTTTGTGAGTATAAAATAATCAACCCTGTTTTGCAGGCAAATGCTAAAAAGTTAATTAAATTACAAGAGCCAGACAGTGACTTAAAGGCATAGGCAGGAAAAGAGGTCGAAAGAGTCAGTCCCAGTCCCAGTTGATAGGAAACTCTCCCTGATGGATGTACGAGCTCAAGTCCAATTTCATCTGCCCTCAGATGACGTTGCAAACCTCATATCTGAATGAAGAGATGACCTGAACCGTGAGAGATGTTGCTTTTCTAGAGAAAGCATAAAATATTTGGGGTATTGCAAAATGGTAACAATGATGAAAGAATACTTCATATTCCAGACCTAAAAAGCTCAAGGAAAAATAAACATTAAAATGATAAATGTTAAACAAAGCTGCAAGAACCAGATAAAAGGCAATACCGTTATTGATTTGTTTGGATTCTGAAGGGTTCTGCCCGTTTGGTTTCCTTTATCAAGTCCAAATCAATCAGAAATAAATCAATTAATAGTTATCACTGGATGCAAAGATGCTGTTTGAGAGAAAAAGCGAGCTGGAGGGCAATCATTAAACACTCCAGGTAGAAGGTCCACTGCTTTACATAGGAGCGATTTGTTATTATTGTATTAACGATGTCATTTCTTTATCAAGTCACGACATAAACCAAGGGAAGTGTTTGGCAGGTGTGTAAAGAAAAGCCATTAACCAAGTGAATTGGTGAACCAGTTTCATCCTTCCAGCAGCAGGCTCATCTATTCGGTTCACGGCGCAATCTCCAGTTCGATTGGGCTAATTAAGTCAATTATGCCAAAAAATTCTGGCTTGCCAGGGTAGACAAGACTTGAGGTTGAGAGGCAGTGGTACCTACACCCAGCCCTCTGCTCCTGGATGTCTCACCACACGCCATCTCCCTCCTCCTCCCTTCTTTTTAAGCAGTTTGTCAGCAGGGAAATACGCTCATTGTGAACAACCACCATTTGGCAGATCTTGGGCCAGGGCTTTCAACGCTGCTGCTCATCCAGACATCATCTTGAGTCAACCCAGTGGCAGATCCAGCTAAGGACAAACACGCCATGGAGTCAGGAGTTCACTTCAAGCGAGAATTTCAAGCTACGTTGAGTCAAAAATATTTTCAGGATCAGGAATATTAAAACCTGAGGTCCATCAGCTCTGTGTTTTCCAAGGACAAGTACACGCTGAAGCACAGCAACACAGCTCAGCATAAAAGCCCTCTGCACAAAAAGGATCCGGCAGCCAAATTCCACCCTCTATTCCACCACGCTATTAATAATAGTTATTATTCCTTGAGCTCCCCCAGCCATCCTGGGTGGTTCTCCAAAAACAATGGCCCAGTCTCTGCCTTGAAATGGAAATCTTCATGGAGACGTGATCCAACAGGCCAGGGGAGCCAAAATGAAAGAGGTGGGCGGGTACCGGGGAAGGCAGGACAACGGTCACAGGAACAGCTCCACTTGTGCCCTGTAACTATCTCGATGCTCCCATTGAGTGATTTAATTAATGACTGCGATACATTTCCAGGAAGGATTGAAAAGAGCGTGGAGAAGGAAGGTGTGGCAAAAACGTTTAGGAGCAATAACTGGGAAGGCAGAGGGGTGAAAGTAAAAGCAGTAGCTCACCAACACTGGAACGACGGAAACTTGGACGGATTTTGCTTTATGACACAGCCTGTGGTCGAGACGCTGCAATGTGGATTCTCAGGTGTCGAGCAAGGTGTGAGACCACATCAGAGCCAAAACATTTACGGTGTCTCCCTCATCGGTGCAGCTTCTTTGTATCACAGAACTTAGAGTCAAACTCTCTTTGGTGAACAGCTTCAGCATTTAAGAGGGAGGGAGAAAGATACACAGACAAACAAATGAGACCATGAAAAGCAACTTTTCCTTGGAAAACCAGCTTCCAAACATGCAGAGCCTTACAGAACCAGTGCCATGAGTGCGAAGGGGCCATGCATCCTCCACCCACCACCAAAGGAGCTGCAAAGCTCTGGAACCTTGGAAAACCAGCTTCCAAACATGCAGAGCTTTACAGAACCATAAGTGCCAAGGGGCCATGCATCCTCCAGTCACCACCAAAGGAGCTGCAAAGCTCTGGAGACAAACGACATCGGGATTTAGGCTCCTAAATAGACACACTCAGAGTATTATTTGCCTTTGAGCTCTTGACTTATTGAAGACAATAAGTCTTCCTTTCATGGAAAGTAAATGGGCTCTTGTTTTTTCTGAAAAGTTATTTTGATTAAAAAGGAAAATCTATGAAGCTTTCATGTTTTTTCTGAAAAGTTATTTTGATTAAAAAAGAAAATCTGTCAAGCTTTCATTTCATCGAATCACAGCCTGGTTTGGGTTGGAAGGGACCGTAAAAATCACCTAATTCCAATCCCTGCCATGAGCAGGGACACCTCCACCAGCCCAGGCTGCCCAAAGCCCCATCCAACTTGGCCTTGACCCCTTCCACCAAAGCCCCATCCAACTTGGCCTTGAACCCTTCCACGGAGGGGGCACCCGCAGCTTCTCTGGGCAACCTGGGCCTCACCACCTCACAGTAAAGAAACAAGAAACAAACTCAGACCTCCAAATCCCCACGTGTGCCCCCGCCCTGAACCCACGCGCTGCGCATACGCTATTTCACTGCATAAGCAAAGTGATTTCGGGAACCGGGAAGCTTTCTCCTGGCTTGGCTTCTCTGTTTGTTGGCCTTGTGTACTCCCCAGGTGCAGAGGTGAGCATGAGGTAATCACACCTAGTGAATATGAGGTTTAGTCTATAGAAAGCCAGCGGAATTTATGTAATTTTGGCACGCAGCGCCTTTCTTCTCTGTAAATTTAGCAGTGAGCAGCGTGCTCGGCTCCAGAACAGCGTGTGCACTGTGTTACATGTGGATCCACCAAACCTTGCTGCATTTGAGACAGAGCTTTGGATGGGTGAAAGGGGCTGTGAACTTGGGTCATCAAACACCCCTCGTGTCCTCCTCAGCTCTCCAGTGCTCCCATCTGAGCTGGAAAACCTGGTTCACACTCAAAGAAAAGGATTTACAAAATGATGTTTAATTGCTGCCAGAATCCAAATTCTGTGTTAGAGGCACATTTCCCAAATGATGCTAAAAGTACAGCGTTTATTCCGGCTTTGATATTCAGAGAAGGCTGTCCAAGGATAGGAAGAATCATTTAAACTACCAGCCACAGACTCAAGGGAGGAAGAAGAGGGATGAAAAGACCAGTCTCTTCTATGCTTTTTAATTCTCCTGAGTGATTCAAAGCTGTTGAGGCAGCAGCTGAATTCATGCTCTATCTTTAGGCTAGGCAGAGCTCACACGCAAGGCCTAGAAAGATCCTTTGAGATGGAGAAGACTTCCTTCTGAATGGCATTTTTTTCAGGTGGCATCAACAACCTGGAAAGCTCTTGAGTGGACACGATGGCAAGGGCTCAGTGCTGCAACACTGCAATTTTCAAAGCCATTTATTTAAGAGATTTCAGTGTCTCATTGATTTCGATGGAGACAAAAGGGTTAAATTTCTCCCAAAGTTAAAAAATCCTAGCGTAGACGGAGGGCTGGCTTCACCACCACTGTGCTGGAACTTGGCAATGGTTTAAGAGGACACATCAACACTACACAACAGTTTGGAACAGGAAGAGAAGATGAATATCTAATCCGATCGAAACTGCAGAGGAAATATCACGCAGGCTGACTGGAACGGACCCAGGAGGCTCAGGCTCATGGCTCCGGTCTTCCCAAAAGTCCTCCTCTGCTCGGGGTCTCTCACCACCACTCAGCAACGCCGCACAGCAGCAGCTGGAAGCAGCACTGGGATTTTAGTAGGGAGAACCTCAGTCTTAAAGCACAACTAAAAAGATCAGTCATGTATCTGTTCAAATCAAAACCACGCTGTTAATACACTTGATCAGGGATGTCTGGGAGGTGACGGAGCTCCAAACTCATTTTTTTGTTTCTCTTATACAAAATGTATGGGTTTCCAAAACATAAATGATTCCTACTTAGGATACAACAAGTGGGAGCATTGCTTCAAAAGGATGAAGAAATATCTAAAGTCTTTCCATCCAAAACACCAGCAGATTCCAAATTTCCTGGTTATCTAGGAAAAACCACTTACACAAACGCTGTTTCCCAACACCCAAGCTATAAATTGTCTCCGACTTCTGTGCAAGGACATCCCAGGAACTGAACCACCAGAAAACTGGGACGGCAGCCAAAGCCTTCGAGAGGAGTGGATGGAGGTTCCCACAGCAAAGCTGTTACATATGAAGTCTGTGGTGTCTCGGCGTTCTTCCTGAAGGCTGTTCTCATGCAGATACAGCAGAGAGTGAAGAAACCCGTCCTTCCCAGCCTGTGCCCATGGAAATAAATGCTAATGTGCTCTAGGAGGGAGAAGCTCCCACATAGAAGAAACTGCGCACACGGACGTCAGAGGTTCGTCCTGGCAGGGTTACCCATGCAGGGAGAAGATCATTTTGGGGAAAGAAGTCGGCTTTTGAAGTCTCCATGATTCATTTTGCAGCGGGGCTCCTTCCTAGATCTCCATGGGCAAATCTTACCGGTCCCATCCTGACTTTTGCTGTGACGAGCTGCAAACTGCAGAGGTGCTTCTGCCTGGCCTCAGTCCACGTTGGTGATTTTGTATTTAATTATTTTTTAATAGGCTGGCTAGTGTTTAACCGGATCAGTTTTCTCATCCAGGTCATTGCCTGTGCTCCAGCACTGGTACAGCAGTAACAAACATCCGGGGCTAAAAGAGAGTGGGATGGGGTTTCCTCTCTGCTGACACTTATTTTGGGATGAAGCAGCCACACAACAGCTCCTCACCTGCTTTTGTGAACACCTTCTCGACGCATCATCACAAACTGCACCGATCCCATTGCTCGTGAAGCCGTCCTAGCTCCACTGTGTCCGAGGAATCCCTCCTGTGCAGCTTTAAATGGGTTTGAATGCAGTCATCTGAGCAGAGCGTGCTCCCCCAGTGCCGGTCCGCAGCCTGGAGACACCAGGCTACTCTTCCAAAGCAATATGTCTTTAAGAAATAGAAGATTTCAAAAGAGAAATGGTCTAACATAGGAAATTTGGGGATTCAAGAGAAAATAACTGTTTGTGTTCAGGAGCGCTTGTTTCTACAGCTTAAGAAACAGAATATTCCTGTATCACTTCTCCCAAATCCCCATTGGTCCCTTCTGCTACATCAGCTCCTATCACACTTTAAAAAAAACCCTATTTAAATCTCACAAATTGTTTTTTGGAAGGAGGTAGAGAATAGAGCCTTGCCATGCGCTGAAGGACGGCTCCCACTTGTGCCTTTTCCCCCCATACAAACCTTTTCCTTGGAGGGGAAGACACCAAGAGATAAAGCTTTGGTGGGTTTAATTGCATGGTACATAACGTATCCTGGAACTTAACCCAAGGTTTTAGGCAATACCTCAGTGACAACACATGACAATAACAGCATCAGCATTTTTCCCATGTACACTCCTGTTCCCTTGAACTGGATGGTGTTTTATGGCCATAAGCCTGCAACGTCTCTTTTGCCATAACTGTTCCATGTTTCCTCACTTTCGGTCAGATGGTGGGAGAATTTGGAATATTTTTTGGGTGCCCCTCATGTAAAATTGCCAAGAACAACCATTGCCCCTCCTGAAATGGCAGCTGTAGGCCTGTGAAAACAGCCCCGGTGGGCTCCTTTCTGAAGTGACAGCAGCTCTGACCGACATCAAAAGGAAAGGGAGGGTTTTAGTGAGGGCTGTTTGCTGATTTTTTTCTCCAGTGAAGTGATATTACATGGCATTTCCAACCCTCAATCCTATTAAGTGACAGAACTACCTAATAGCACTCATTAAATAACATAACTTGGTGTCAGAAATCCACTGACGGGCTCACGCAGTTGGAGTGGTAGATTTATGCCCTAAAACAATATGGCTTTGGTGTTATTGTTACTGTTTTATTAATAAATGTCGTGTATTTTAGCAGGTGAAAGCATATGACCCAGGACAGTTCATGAAAAGGTTATCAGCAATCGGCACATAACTGTAGAAAAGTGGGCGCTTGAATTTGACATTCAAAGCAGGCAAAGCTATAAGTCAGAAAATACTCTATCATCAACAACATTAGAGCTCAGACACCATGGCGGGGTCTCTTGATCCATATTTATATTTCTAAGTTGTTATACATATGCAAAAAGCATAAGAAACCACAGTTTCTGTTGAACATTTGTACCAGTAAAGGCTATTTCTAGGGAAAGTCTACTTTGCAAATTGCCAGTAAACCACCACATCCGAAAGGCAGCTGGGCACCAGGAGGAGAGCAAGGGGAACCTCTCAATTTCATGGGATCACAAAGTGATTTCAGTGGGAAGGGACCTCTGGAGGTCACCGAGCCCAGTGACAGCGAATCGCTGCCTTGGCTCTGCTGTTCTGGCTCTGCCATCACCAACCCAACTCTCACCATTTTCCAATGACATTTTAATTCTATTTTTTAACATGTTGTTGCAAAAAAATGACTTCTTTTTGTACCCTAAAGGAATAAAATAAAATATCTTTCCTGGCAATTACAATTAGCAGTGAAATCCCTGGCTGTAACACTCAGTAAAGGCAGAACGCTGTAAGGAATACCAACACAAGGCAGTGAATATTTGTGCAGCAGGAAGAGCTTGTGGAGATGTTTGTTCACCTACAGTTTGGTCCTGCTTGACAGATCCCTAAAGACGCCATAGAAAGAGCTCTGATTATTCATAGAGTCAGATGGCATGAAACTGTATTTCTAACCCGCTTATAAACGGTTTGGGGGAAATTACAAATACGTGAAAAACAAAACCAAGTTGCAGTAAAAGGGCAGAGAGTTGAATTTGTTCTTGCAGTGAGGAGTTACGTACTATGAAAGTGAGCTGAGGACATCTGCCAGCATCTTACCTTGACAAAACCACAGTGGGGAGGGGATGAAAGGTGTTTAAGTTTGCCAGTATTTTGCAAAAGCAAAGTACACTGTATAAACCTCTTGTACATATGGATAAGTAGTTTAAGTAACACATACAACGATTCCGCAGTGTGCCTTGAGAAGATTTGTTAATGTCTTTGGACAGATGGGAAAGTAATTTATAACAGCACATAAAAAAATAATAGAGGGCCCAATCCTGTCACCACTGACTTAAACTGGGCAGAGTTGAGTTTTCAGGACCTTTGTAGGAGATTTAGGACATTTTTCAACAGCCCAGTTCAGACATCAGCAAAACCCAGCCTGGTTGGCTCCCACCACATCCTCGCTTGCTAAATTACTCCCCTTTCCCTCCCCCTTTATTAGAATTTAAAACAAAAATATTTGTATATTGGGAAGCAGCACCCGTCTTTCTCCACGCTGACAGCTCTGAGCTCTGCCCATCAAGAGGTGCAGCCCAAGGCGGAGCAGCCCACCCTCAACAGCACCCCCAAAACCACCAGAGTTTTGTGACTTCTGATTTTCTGCACAATACTACCATAAAAATCAATGTTTCCTACACAATGCAAAGGGAGTTATGTTCCCAGAACCCGTTATGATCTGAAAGAAACATCTTCCCTTTGTCCACACGGTCAGAGAATGACGAGGATGAGCGTAAGGACTGCGAGGCTGTGTTATGGGAGCGGCTGTTCTCTGCAACAGTAACATCTGAATAGGGCACATTTTACAACCTGAGTCTGCACCAAAGAAAGAGCCCTTCTCTTTCTCAGCCCTGTCAGCACTGCAGCTCAGAGCGGCTGCTGGAAATACCAGACCTCTGCGTGCAACACGTGAGATTTCAATCGTTATCCTGTAACCTGTTTCACTCTCACAGGATGCTGCTGATCAGGCAAAAATTCGGATGTGATTTATTTAAAAAGGAAAAAAAAAGCCACCAAGCAAACAAAATATAAGTTATTCTTTGTCATCCAGTCTCCTTGGCCGAGCCTGGGGACATCCCTTATCTTCTCTGGTGTCCATCCAGAGCAGACCCAGCGTGCTCAGACCCAAAAGCACCACACCACGCATTAGGTAACTGCAGCAAGTACAAAGGCAGTGATCTACAGTTTGCATTTACCCTTTGCTCATCTTGCAGTATTCGTTTGTCCAGGAGAATTTCTTAATTAAGAGTCTAAAACCTTTTAGTTTCTGTCAACTGATGCTACCTGTGAGCTGAAGCTGGAAACCTGAAGCCGTACAAACACAGCAGGACTCTGCCCACAGCATGCACTGAAATTCAGGAGTCCTCAAGGCTGCCCACTTCAAAGCCAACTTTCCCTTCATCACCAATGTGTTAAAGTCCACAGATCAGCCCAAATGAACCACAGCCCTTAAGAGATCTACTGGTTCCTTCTGATCACCTGAAGCAGGAGGAGCAGTTGCCCACAGGGTGGTACACCCAGGTGCAGCATCGCAGCCGTGCCTCTACCAGTGCCTGGCAGTTCTTTGCATTTCCACAGCAGCTCACCAAGTTCATGCAGGCTGCTCTGCCCTTTCCAGTTTGATATTACCCACAAACAGCAAAACTTTTCCCATTCAGTGCTCTTGAAAAGCTGAAACAACGTGGTAAAAAAGCTCTACCTCAGTACCGTTGGACTTCAGGAAAAAAAAGTTTCTTTCTTGTCCTTTTTACTACCTTGCTGCCACTTCCTAGCCATAAGCTGGAAATGTTAAATTATAAAAAATACAATATTAATCAAGCCAGTTGCCAGTTCTAATTTTGGACAGAAAAATGGACAAAGAAATAATCAAAGACGTACCAAAAAAGCAGCTGGCTGGAGAGCGCTCCTGGCAGTCATGCTACTCACACATGGGACCACTCGGGTTTAACAAATTGGACAACAGAGAGTGCACTGAAATGGAAATTGGGGCTCTACTCCATTCAAATTCTTCAAAATGTTTGTTTTGGATTTGTACCTCTGCTGCAATTTACAACTCTAGATTAGATATAGCAAGAGTAATATTCTTGACTAGAAGAAAAACAGAATGACTAAAGCGTTTGCCAAATCACACAGATTGTCTCCCTGTATACAAATAATACCAATGTATAAGTGCTTTCCTAAATAAAACCTAGTACCAAACATGCCTTTTACTAACAAAGCAAAAGTTCTACCAGTACTTAAAGCACAAGAGACTTCCCTGACTCAAACTGCAAATATCCACATGTAAACAGTGACTTGGTATTTCACGCTCATCTCCATGCAGCACAGAGACCTCTCACTGCAAGTGAGACCATATCCCAAATTCACTTGTTCTGAAAGGATGCCCTGCACTGCTAATGAGCTAAAAAGCAACTTTTTCTAACTTCAGCCAGTTTGGAGACCATAAGGCGTAGTGCAATAATTCCCCATTCAATCAGGGAGGGCAAATCACTGAAACAATGTTAGTTATAGCAATACAGAGGCACAGAGGTAGTGGATGACACCAAAAAAGGAAGAAAAAAAAGACTCATCCCATCAGTTTTGCTGTAAGAAATCAGTTGCCTGAGTGTTTAACAGAAAAAACACGAAGGCCTTTGTGAGTGAGATGCCAGTTGCAGCTTAAAGTAAATGTATGGCCAAACATGACGTCACCTACCGCAACCAAAAATTAAGACGAAAGTTCTGCCGGTCTCAGGGACCAGTCACTCACCAGGGAACCAGTGGTTTTATGTGCACACCTTCCTGAAGACTCCAAAAATAACATTTTTCCATGGAGCAGAAATTCCTGTAGCCTTCACGCTTTTCGTTGCAGTAATGTTGCAATCCAAAGTGCCAGCCCTCTGTAATGAGGTAATCTGACAATGTAATTTGTAGTACTTTATTCTGTCAAAATTGATCTTAGTATTTCTATGGCAACTAGATCAAAACAAAAGATGGAGCAGACAGAATAAGTCTCTCCCTGCCACCACCCAGATTTTAATATAAATATATATGTATATATATAAAGTTAATGTTCATGATTCATCACTAAACAACGCTAGAAAAACAGCACTGGAGAAATAGCAGCACAGCAGGATAACATTTAAAAAAAGAAATGCCAGCAAATGTGTAAACCAACATCAATAAAGTATAAAAATAGAATTAATTGTTCAGTTATCAAATGCCTGGGAACAGAGAATGTCTTTCCCATCAAATGCAGTCATGAAAAGGTATTATCCATTTCTGGGTGGGATAGATGGAGGTGGATACTGGCCTTGCTGACATCGCAGAATCCCAGGATGTCAGGAGTTGGAAGGGCCCTGGAAAGCTCCCCCAGTGCAACCCCTGCCAGAGCAGGATCACCAGAGCAGTCACACAGGAACACGGCCAGGGCTTTGGGTGTCTCCACACAAGGAGACTCCACAACCTCTCTGGGCAGCCTGGGCCATGCTCCATAACCCTCACACTCACAAACTTTGGCCTCATCTTCAGCTTGAACCTCCTGTGCTCCAGCTTGGGACCATTGCCCCTTGTCCTGGCATTGGCCATCCCAGAGCAGAGCCTGGCTCCTTCCTCCTGACCCTGCCCTTTCCCAATGGATCCCCAGGAATGAGGGCCCCCCTCAGTCTCCTCTGCTCCAAGCTCAAGAGCCCCAGCTCCCTCAGCCGCTCCTCAGCAGGAGATGCTCCACTCCCTCCAGCATCTCTGTGGCCCTGCTGGACTCTTTCAAGCAGTTCCTGTCCTTCTGGAGCTGAGGGCCCAGCACTGGACACAAGATTGCAGCTGTGGTGTGAGCAGGGCAGAGCAGAGGGGCAGGAGAACCTCTCTGCCCTACAACCACCCCTTCTCATCCACCCTAGGACGCCACTGGCCTTCTTGGCCATGTGAAGAATACAACATCTTCACATAGACAGATCCCTAAAGTGGTTGGGAGGGAACTTCTGAGAACAGCACGTCAGAACATGGTGATGTACTCACTTCTGTTGTGCTGTATCGCTGCGGGTCCAGCTGTGGAGGTCACCACGTACCTGCTGCCCAAGCACGCTCTGTCAGCCATGGCAAGCAATCGAGGCTGGAAGCAGTTTGTCTTCTAGGCCAACTGCTACTGCAATTTAAGGAAAACCAAAAATGTTAAGTTAGAGAAATACTGGTCATTTAAAAGAAAAAAAAAGCCACTCTCAAAAGCAGGACATTTCTTTGATCCCCAAGTCTTGTGCTAGAAAACAGAATTTCCCCATCGAGTTTAAGTAGTGGGGTATGATGGCCAAAAAATTCTTGGTGAACAGAATAAAACTGTGTGCACGCATAATTTGAAGCATAGGAATGTTTCCGCAGATTACTCACCCTCCTAAAATCAAACACACTCAAGTCTTTCACCTGAGTAAAGCCCCTGACCTCGTGAAGCACTCTGCCACTTGATGGCAATTCCCTCGAGTAACGACAGTGAAGGATTCAGTACTGGCAGAGGCTGAACTTTGAACTGATACCAAATCTCAGATGCTGCTGTAACAACTTCTGTCTATACATGGTCTTGTAATACTGGCATTTCAAAGCTTATCTTACAACTGACACAGATCTTGGCACGTCTTCAGCTGCATATACTTATAAAAACATACACAGTAAGCTGTTCTCTTTTTTTAACTGCAAAAAATCATTGATCGGCTGCTGCAGCGGGAGATGCAAAATGCGTATTTAGGCAAGTGTGCTTAAGGAGTATAAAAATAAATGAAACTGTGGATTTCTTCCTAATTATCACCAGTTTCTGACTGTCAAAGATGTACCTTTTCTATGTGAAACCCCTCATTACCCCTTCCTTCCACTAAAAGCAATCAACACTGAACTTAAAAGTTCCCGTCTGCACCCAGTTTACAGGCTTTACCATCCTGCCCTTTGAAATGGAGTCTTGTACAAGGCACATCAGAAAAACTGGAGGAAATTGGAGATAAAAAAGATTTAAAAATAAAAACGGTATTTATGTCTCCCAAATGGGAAGTTCGGAGCAGCGAGGGCAGGAAACGGACGGGTATTTAAGCTGATTACCCAAGCAAAGTCCTCTGCCTTTTCAGCAGCGCCACGGCCCCTCAGTAAAACCATTTCAATTAATTGGAGTTTGGGGCAGGGGGAGGGCGGGGAAGATGTCAAATTTTATCTGGAGTGTTAGTGATGGCTGGCTGGAGAGGGGCTTTCAGGGCTGTTAATTGGGCCTGTTTGCTCCACCGCCACAGACGCTTTGACATGAAATGTTCTAATAACCCCGCAGCGCAGGTGGCCGCCGGTGTCAGCCGGGCCCTGACAGCCAGGCCGGGCCCTGTCTCTTCCACTCAGGCCCCGCTCGGCCGAGCAGGCCGCTCCGGGCCCGCCGGTCATTAACCCAAATGTTCTCCCCTCGTAGCGTAGCAACCAATTAAGTAGCCGGGATCTTTAACATTTGTACTAGAAATTCACACAAATAAAAGTCTTTTGGGCCACGCTGGCCTTATAGACATGGATCTTATTATGCTTTTTACCTAATTATCAGCTGAGCCTTTTTTTTCCCTTTATGCATGTGAAAAAGGAGGGGACGGCGGTTGCAGGCGGTTAGCGTTTCCTGGGGCAGTGCTTCCATGGGGGTTTGCGTACACCGAAAAATTACAGCTTCTCATTCACACTTGCACATAACTGACTAGACAAATAATATTATCATAGTGGGAAGAGCCAGAATTAGAAAGGAAATGCTGCAACGTTTAGATTTAATCTGCTGAGCGTGATTCACTTTGACATAAACGCTCAAGAGCACGTTTAGCTGGGACAAAACGCATTACAATGTTTTAAGGGAGAAGGAAATAAGTCTAATGTTTCATGGGCTGCATTATTTGCTGTTGAAATCCTAATGACTGCCTGTGCTCCACACATACGTTGTACCTAATGAATTGGGTTGGAATTTCAGAAACCTTCAGCAACAAACTGGAAGATCTTATTTGCTCCTGATTTCTCTAACAAAAAGGAGTTTTTTAGTAGAACAGGACAGAAAATTGACTGCAAAAAGCAGGTCTCAAACACCATACTCCATATCTTCACTGTATTTCACAGCAGTGTTTTTAAAATAAGTGTATTTTTTGATAAATAATTTTTTTTCAACAGGTAAATAGACAAATACTGTAAGCAGGATGGGTATCACTGTTTTTAAATCTCCACAGGCAAATATAGAGCAAGGCTAGCACCTGCTCTAGTCTCAGGAAATTTCACTTCATCAAATAAAACACTAAGTTAATGCTCTGTATGAAACAGTGGCTGGCTCAACACAACTTTTCCAAGTGGTTTAACCCGATCTTCTGCTTTCTTCTTGCCCACATCCACAGGATCCCCATCACCTCCTGCTTTTTGGCGGCCACAACCTGAACTCCTGCAGAAACCAGATCCCATAAAACAAGCTTTAACCCTCTCTCACGTGTGCAAATACGATGCCAGTTCCCAGCAGCTGCTGTGACTGTCTGAGTATGAACCCAACCGCGTGTTGCAGGGCTCTGTAAGGATCCGCAATTTCAAGGCAGGGAAATGTTATGTAAACTCAAATTTTGCGACTTTATTACTGTGTATTATTTCATGCCAAGTCGCTCCTTACACAGAAAGCAAACATCATTGAATTTATTAAACAAAAAAAAATCAAAATAAAGTTTACAGTTCTGCTTGGCCTAACGTCTGTTTATAAACACGGGAGCAGACTGGCTTTATTACAAATGGGAATGGCAGAAAAAAAATCTATTTGCAAGCTGAATATGAGCCAAGAGCACACTTTTGGCAAGTAAAGCCAAGTGAGTACTGGGCTTCATCTGAAGCCTGGCCCTGGCCTCTTTGGTCTGATGAAGAGGTGGTGATCGAGTGACCGGCTATCGAACAGCGCAAGGAAGTGGCTGACACTGAAATTTCTTACTTGAAGGGAAATTATAGTGGCAACAGAGCCAAACTTCTGGTGTGAGACAGATGGGGCAATAACAAAACCTGCAGCTTGGCAGGTTCAGATGGGAGATTAGGAAAAGCTTTTTCAGAAGAAAGGTGGTGCAGCCCTAGAGCAGGTCACCAGCAGGCACAGGATCCCATTCTTGGAGATGTTTCACGCTAAACATGTCCCTGTTGATACATTGGCATTTTCAGTGATCAATTATAGCAATTCCTGTCAAGGTATTGGACGTCTGGCGCTTAAACACCCAGTAAAATGTTCAAAAGCACCTGTCCATCTTTTTTAAACACCCAAATGCCTTTAAAAGCCTTACCAGAAAGTGCCTAATAACTATGGCTCCATGCTGTGTATACCCAGAATACCAGGGCATTTTTGGGGTTTCATTCACATTCAAACCCTTGCATTTTATTCCAGAGGATTGTTCATATGAACACAGAC
This sequence comes from Mesitornis unicolor, assembly GCF_000695765.1. Taxonomy (NCBI): domain Eukaryota; kingdom Metazoa; phylum Chordata; class Aves; order Mesitornithiformes; family Mesitornithidae; genus Mesitornis; species Mesitornis unicolor. Next base: position 61,773 of record NW_010186271.1, on the reverse strand, counting down.
TTATGAGTAGGAGTGGAGGATCTGGCCACGAAACTTGCATCGCCAGAGCAAACTCCCCATATTTGAAAAGATTATCAGTCAACTACAGTTCTTTCCACTGTAGAAACAGTTACTCGGTTCAGATAAACAAAGAAATTCCCATGCACTGAAAAGGAAAACCTATTAACTGATTAAACATGTGAATCAGTTGATAAACTGGTTATCAAAGTTCTGAAAACATTTTTAACAATGACCCTTCCTGCCATTTTTAACAATGACCCATAAAAGTTAGAATAATTCAGCACTTTGCAGGAAATCAGCTGGGTAGGAAACAGAAAATAATTCTGATCTAAGGAGCTGCAGCTACGCCATCTGAGCTGACAAATTTAGACGCTAATTATCAGTAAAGCAGTGATAAACATTTTAAATACTTATTAAAAACCTTGGACAAAATTTTTCAAAGGTTTCCAGCTCTTTTCAGCACACAGAAAAAATTACCAGTCATATCCCATCTGATGTATACTCCTAATTCATTTCTTGTTTCAGGCTTTTCAGAGAACTATAAAAATAGTTATTAAAAAAACCCAAAATTTCAGGACGAGTTGAAGATCTGGAAGCAGAACGGGAATGCAAATACCTGTGTTTTTCTTACAACTGATGATGCAAATCCTCAAACCTATTTGCAGGCACGCAAAAGCAGCATGTAGCATATGCTAATAACAAAACTGCACTGCACGGAGAGTCTGATTTTACTCCTTAGTACAGTTCAAATAAAAGGTGAGTTGAAACAACTGTTGGACCTGGCCCTTGTGAGAGATGAAAGTTCCTTTTGGACAACTCCAGATCCATAGAAGGGCTCAGAGGAATTTTTTTAGTCAAGAGAAGATTTCAGTGTCAGATGAGGGTCCTGGTGAACCAATCACCCACACGCAAAGCATGGACAGAACCTGCTGTACTTAAAGAAAATGCCAGCAGTGAACTTCAGGTGGAGATTTTACATCTTCCCAAAATTCAGAGAAATATTCAGAAATATTCACTTTTCAGCCCATTCTATACAAAAGCCTGTCATCTATTCTCCTTCCTCACATCCTTTGTAGTAACCATATAAAACAGCTGTTAACTAAAATATACCCAGATCCTGAATCCTCCTCCTGCATGGCTTCAAGGCAAGTAAATTGTCTGTGGCTTTCTTTTCATTTCATTATCAGAAAAGTCAGTCCAACTAAAAAAGCAACATCCCAAGTCAAAGAAATCCCATAATGCAAGACCTTTCCACCAGGGTCTTGAACACTCTTCTAATAGCCAGGATTTTAACATAAAACTTTTCCACCAACTAAGGACTTCTGAAGAAGTTGAAGAAAAAGACTCAAGCTTTCTAGCAATGACTGCAGAGCACTGGAAGCAAGTTTAAAATGGTCAGTATTTCAACATTTGCCTTTACAACAATCAGAAAACAATCCAGTCTTTGTAAAAAAAACCCCTCTCAGCCATCTCATAAGCTGCAATAATAGGGCATACAGAATTAAAAGCCAGAGTTAAAAGCCAGTATTCTATTTTCGTTCCAGAAACACAACATTTAAAAGTAATCAAACAAGGCATTTGTTAACAGAGGAGCATAAATAAAAAGAAAATGACCAGAGGTTTTTAATTTTGAGAAGTCTGCTACCATTTCTGGAAACATCATAACTCCAAAACATGGCTTGCTCATGGTATAGAAAGACCGTGTTTATTTGGCTACAACCCTGATCTCAGTATCAATGGCTGTGCTTTTGGAAGAGGAAGAAACTGAGAAGTTCAGAGAGTTATTTTTAAAAGATTTAAACATACTGCGAGGCTGGGATGGATTTGGGCTACAGCCGAGACCCATGCAGGCCCTGGATGTGGAAGGAGACGATGCACTCAGCACCTCTCTGTAATGAGCTCTTCGGTTCATCAAAGCTAAAAAGTGATGAGTACACAGAGGATTTGATACTTTCAGTTCTGTAATTTGCAAAAGATGCAGAAACTGCCCAGTTCCTGTACTTCAGGTCACGTTGCACTTTTTTGCTCTGCAGAAACGAAGCACGAGCAGAACAGTTTGTTCTCCCCACATCTTCCTCCCTCTGCCCCCCTCTTCACAGCGTGAAGCTCCCAGCGGGAGCCACTGCCTTCCAGAGGTTTTAACTGTGTGTGAACAGAAATTCAGAACCAGTTTCTATACGATTCCACACAGCACACAACTTTCAAGTCACCTTTTTCCAGACAGCCCAGAACCGAGCTGCCCACAGTGATCTCCAAATATTTTCAGTGCCTGTTAACAGAAACTTGAGTACAAGTTTCCTTTGTTTCCTTTTAAAGAAACCTTTAAATACATTTACAGCTACAGCGTCTTCATACATCCCAGTTGTATCAGTACTCAAATAAACAGTTTCCCTATCCTACTTAGATAGTTTTGCAGTTATACATAGTTATACATATACATACACTCTTTGTTCTTCTTCTAGGGATGAAATCTGAGTAAAAGCACAAAAAAGAGCTCCATCCCTGACATGGCTTTTCCCTCCTGTCAAAGGAGCACCAGTGTGTCCTGTTTATTTCCAGCTCCAGAGGAGAGCACGATGGAAGCAGGTTGGATAAGATAGAATGGAAAGGATAAGAAATTAAAATGAAGTGTTTCATGATGCTAATTGTTACTGCAAACCTTCTATTAGAACTAGCAAACTGCATAGGTAACAATGAAAAGTGTCTGAGCAATCCTCAGCTGTATTTGGAGCTCAGCACGTGGCTCAATGTGCATCCCAGGACGTTCACATGAGCTGGGATGCAGGCGACCACAAGCCCTGGGCCAGGCCGTGTTGCAGACAGATCCATCCCCGCTGGGTGACCAAGAGATTTTTCTTATTAATTGGCCATTCTGGATTAAAAAAGCATAGTTAGAAAAGTATTCTGTGCACACTTGAGGCAATTTCTCAGATTGAATAATTCAATGAAATTGCCACAGTCTGACAAAACAAACCTGCAGCTTTCCTGAAAGAGCTTAGGAGGCAAAAAGAGTTAACACAGACCCCGTTGTGTCTCAGAATGCCTTTATTTCAAAATAAACCATATGTTATAAAAAAGAAAGAAAAAAGATCACTGTCTGTAACATTATAGTTTTCAAAGATTGTGCAGCCAGGAATTGCAGATAAGCCCTCTTAAGGCCATAAAGAAAAATCTTTTGATAAAGTTGAGCATATTGAACTGGCTTCTCCTAGTGTTTGCAGTAATAAAGCTGTCAAGTGACACAGAAAAGGAGAGCAAAGCGTTTCAAGGCTCAGCCACATGAACTTGTGTTAACCCACATTCACGGGGAATCGTTGCTGCGAGCACATTGGTCTGTGTCAAGTGCTTTAAAGGACACGAGGAACATCTTTCCCTGTGAGATGGACACCAACCCAAGCACCACGGCATGGACAGCTCTTTGGAGCACACAAGGCCCGTTCCACATCAGCTGCAATCAGTAGCACAGAGATGTCCACACTGCAAACATGCACCTTTAGGATGCAATAGGAGGGAGGTGGAGAGGAGGGACACAAAGCTCTCTGTAAATAAATCAGGGCAAACAGCAGGAAGAAGAGCCATCTGATCTGAAGGAAAACATTTGCACAACAAGCAGTGGATATAAGCCAGCCATTAATAAATTTCTGCTAGAAATTAGAAAAAGGTGCAGAAAGATTCTGGCACAGCCTTCCAACAGGATGGGAGAAACACAAACCACACAAAAATGTGATTGTGTTTTAAAGCTGTTGTTTATAAATTCACAAAGATGAGAGGACATAGTGACCTGTGACAGCAGGGCCTGGACTTTCTCAGTTCTTACCCTGGACTTGTGCTTCGTGTTCCCCCAAATGCCCTTTCTTTCCAGCCAGGGTGATGCTCTGGCATTTGTTTAACACTCATGAACTACAAGGGAATCACTAAAGAGATGATGTAGAGCAAGACACCCCAATACCAGTGGGTCCCCCAAATCCTGGCAGCTGTGAGGAGGAAGCAGTGATAGCCCTCACCCAGTGCAGGGGCTGCCAGGATAGGGGCAGTTCACTGGGATAACAGACTCAGGACTGACACTGCTGTGCTGCCCTACCTAAATATTTCCTGGAATTGCTTCTGTGAGTCCCACTGTGCTTCCTTGAAGAGATTGCTCCTGGACAGGTAGCTCAGTTGAACTTCAATCAACTGGAAGGAAAGGCCAGATATCAGCATACATTGCTGACCACGTAATGATGAAGCTGCCTCTCTAGGTTTCATAAAAGCACAGTAGAAGTTTAAGGTGCATTTACTCCTTCGGGTTTCATTCCACACGTTGTAATCTGCCTCCCTCGCCTTTCAGCATCTTGCTTTAACAAATATAGCCTGGGGGGGATTGCGGAGCCTGCATCCCCACCTCAGGTTAAAGTGGCTGCCGATGACAGACAGAGCCAAGCACGCACGTTCAGAACCTGAGCTCTCAGGCAAGAAGCACGTAGCTAAACTTTGCCAAATTACTTTCAGAAAAACCCTGATTGAAGGGGATCTTCATTGTAAAATGCTGAAAGACACACACACACACACGGAAACCCCCAAAACCACTGACCTGCACAGGCAAAAGGCAGGAAGCAGCCTGGGTTTTCTGTCTCTCACAGAACTGCTCATTTTCAGCCGATGACCACATCGGTTTAATGTGTTCCAGAGCAAGTGCCCTTCACGTAGGAGCCACACACAACCTGACCCATAGGCCAGCCTAATTTCCGCTGTGGCTGGATGGGGTGTAGAGCCCTTTAGAGCTGGAGGAAGGTTAGGGCTGCTGAAATTCATGCAAGCAGTGCAAATGTCCCTTTCCATGGAATTGCAGCAAATCCCTTTTGCTCCCCTGTTTCTGCTCCTGTTTAAAAACACACACATATTGCCAATTCAGCTATTTCTGTGGCATCCCCAGCAGTGGAGGTACCTAGAGGCTGTATTAGGACAGCTTGTGCACAACCTGCTTAAATCCCTCTAATGAAAATTCCCCAGAAGATGACACATAAAGCTACAGGTTTAGTACAGAGGAGTTTTCTTGATCAGCACAAGCTTCCACTCCTCAGAACACAAGAAAAAGGGAAGGATTAAACACCGTTCATGCATGCCATTCTCCTTCACTTTCCTGGCACCGGCGTCCTTTCATGTGGTAGTTTTGTTTTCCTATAACACTGCTTCAGAAATACATCTCTCCAAACATCTGGAAAACATCCACTTGCTCTGCCCACCATGGCAGGAACCAGAGAAAATTGGATTGTCCGTGTGCTGCTCCATGGCCACGGTTGTGGATTACCTCTGTCCTCGTCTCCGGCTGGCTTCAGAGCTCGTCTTGTGGTTACCTGAAAGCCTGCCATTGCCTCGAGAGAGCTTTTCACAACACAGCTCCTGACATGCTGAAGGCTTTGGTGCCTCTGTCCCTGACAGCCGTGCCTGCTTTAAACCCTCCCCGCTTGCCATAGATCATCCTGGGATGAAAGAGCTCATGATATACACTACCATATGTTTAAATCTGGAAACAAAGAACAAGCAGCAGCTCCCCTCTGAAGACTGAATACTGATTCTCGTGGAGAACAAGCTCCTTTTTAAGCCCTAGGTCCAAGCCCAGTTACACACTAGGCAGAAAGGGAAGCAGGGAAGGCCTCGGGTGCTCCTGAAGGTGCTGGCAAGCAAGAGGCTGCAGGCATCTTCCCGCTGTTTCAGTGGCCACAGCACCACCAAGCATTTTGTAAGAGATCCACGCTCCTACCTCTGTCAAGTGTGGATCTGAGAGCCTTTTCCACTCTGATTCGCACATCCCTGTTGACTGGGAGCTGCAGGAAGATCACTGACTGTGCACACAGAACGTGGACCATCTTAAGTGATGCACACCCAAATGGTTTCCTCTTGCTTCCCAAAACGTATTTCAGCCTGAATGACCTACTTCTTCCAATCCTCTAAGAGAAAGGACAGGACACGGACCGCAGAATTCACCATTCAACAGTTTGCTTTTGCAATGCAAGTGCTATAACAACCGACAGCAACCAAGATTTAGGAGACGATGGCATTTGCTAACCATTTCATTGAACTGAATGTATATGAGCAGCAAGAAGAAAACATCAACAAATTCCAGATGCCGAATGTAATTATGTTTGGATGGCAGAATGTTTCATATTGTTTTCTATAGGAAAAAAAAAAGTCATCATTAAAGCAGTGGAATTTCAGTAAACTATGTTTTGGGTTACAGCCCAGAATAGTTACACTTGGCAGTTCAGAGGCACGGGTAAAATATTCCAAGGTTCATAAATCCTTGACTTTAATTTGTAGATATAGGTTACAGCTTTAGTATCACTGCAAGGGGGTAAATCATGCTCCCACCTAAGCACTTGCCAAAGGGCGCTGTACCAAGCTTTTCAGCTCTATTGGGCAGCTCTTAGGAAAATAATATATCAATGTCTTTTGGGTTCCCATGCCACTCAGACACCGTATACTCAAAGCAGAAGGCTTCCTTGGCTGGATCAGGCTCTGCAGCACCTATTTCTGACTCACACACTTGGATGGTGGTGACCCATGAAGGAAAATGATACCTGGAGGTGGACTGGACACCAGCAAGGTGATTCCTCTCTCACATCAGGTTACACCAACCATCTCGGTGCTGCAGGCTCACTGTGAGGAGGCACTTTGGAAATGTTATGAATTAATTTGTAAAACAAAAAATCCAGCAGCATTTGGTGGCCTATATAGAATTTAACTTAATTTGCATTCTCAGGAATGAGTTAAAGGGTTCCAGCAGCACACACCTACAAAAAATCAGCTCATAATGTCTGCAAAGAGTTAACTGGCTAAGATCTCATGAGATATTAGACACCTTATCTGCACGCTTCTTTCAGAGCTTGGGTTCTTTGCTGTGTTAAATTAAGGGTTTAAGAAATCGGTACACAAGACTTACTGGTAAGATGCTGGGCTGTACAACAAAGAGCTGACAATTAAGATCTGTCACACACAACATATCACGCCACAACGGGGTAATAAAGCTGTCGGATGAAGCACGAGCCGGCCTCAAGAGACTGCACTCTACAGATAGCACTCAATTTGTCCCATTCTGTTCGAATCCTCTGCTACAACAAAGCCTTGACACAGCTAAAAGAAACTTAATTTAGAAGTTACAACTGCTTGGTTGATTTTGGTTCCCTTTTGTAGTAGCTGTGTAATTATTTCATTCATATTCCCTCTCAGAAGTCTTTGCTGGAATCTTTGTTTTGGAAATGATGTGATTTTCCTATTCTGAAGTCCTGTGCTCTGCATGTAAACTCTATTTCCCCAGAGGTGCACCAGGATTTGGTACCTATTGTACAATTCTTCCCATTTCCACATGGGGACAAGAAGAGCAATCCTTCATTCTAAGACACAGCCTTTGGTTTTCAGTTATAACAAGGCTATGAGAATGGCTTTTTTAAAATAAAAATTTAAAAAGCCAAACGAACTAAACATCAGTCTATTTGTGTGTCCTACCACTGTCCCAGAACAGCACCAGGCATTTGGGTGGTTCACCCTGAGACGTCGTTTCCTCGTCGCTTGCTTTTACCGACAGCCTCCTATGAAAGTAAAGCAACACATGGGTGGTTCACCCTGAGACGTCGTTTCCTCGCTGCTTGCTTTTACCGACAGCCTCCTATGAAAGGAAAGCAACACGTCCACACAGTAAACATCCAATAACCCGGTCACCATCCAACGCTGGGAAATTAGAGAGCAGCTCCGCTTCCACTGCTGAGCCAAACCCCAAAATGAAGCGCTGGCCCAGATTAAAAACTCTCCCAGAGAGGGAGAAACCTGTGGCCTGGTGTATTATGGTCTCGCAGTGCCTCCGTCTCGGAGGGTTTGCAGGCTTGCACCGAGCTGTGCCACACTCACAGTAAATCTTTACTGTGTGGACACAACCGTGCTGCTCTAGAGAAATGTGCTCTCTTGAAAACAGGGCTAGATAAAACACAGTTGTTCTGCATCACAGCCTCTCGTGCCAAATGTCTCCTCTCCAATAAATGTTCCGAAAGAAGCTGAAAAAGAAGTAAAGACATTTCCAATAAATCCAGATTTATAGATAATATATGTTAGACTGCAGATGTCAGAGGAATGTAAAATGCTTTTCTAAGGGAAGAATTCAAGGAAAAAGCCAGAGCTTTAACATGTAAAGAATGCAAATATCCTGCAAAGTCTGCAGACGCACGGCCTATGAGTAAGTGTACAAACCAAATGATGGGGTGTGGAGAAACTCAAGTGCCATTTGTACTTTCTTGTTGCTGACACCCTCGATGACTGCAATGTCTCACTATTTGGGTTCTCACAGACCCAAATCCTCAAACAGATTCAAATCTGTGAGGCTTGGGACCCATTACCATGGCACACCGTACCTCTGGTCATCAACCAGGCACTGAAAATGTGCTTTACTAAATGACAGTTCTGGCTACGGAGCCTGCGTTTGGAACAGGAAAAGAGGATATAAACAGGTAGGAGAAGGCAAGGAACTGCTTCAACTCAATATGGGCAATATGAGCAACCCAGCTTTATTATCCCAAACCCCCAATCCAGCAGAAGGCTGAGCCAGGTCCCTCAAAGCCATGGGTTCTAGGATCACCCTGTAGCACCCATCCATCGTGTGGGTGGCTTCTCTTTCAGCTATGGTGAGATACTCAACCACCATGGAAAGCCAAGCGTAAACTGCACACCACACGACGAGGGAGGTTTGAACGGCTGTGCCTGCAGGTCCAGGCAGTCGTTTGCACAGCAGAGGTCAAAAGCAGGACACGAAGGACAGGATTGGAAAAGGTCTCTGCATCTCGGTTCACATCCGGCCCGTAACAATTTCTGTTTTGTATCTTATTTACATCTTTATCTGAATAGAAACACAGCAAATGAGGCGAAGTTACAACAGTGAACACGAATTTCAGCTTTGATTTAGACGATCTGTTTTCTGATAGCGCGTATGTGAATTGTGCCGTCCAGTTATTTCTGGAATAGTAGTGGGCAGAGTTTATAAACAGGTAACCTACAACAATGTTTCTTATTCCCTCCACCCGCTTAATAAAGTGAAGGATCACCTAAATTTAAAACAATATCTTTAAAACATTAAGAATCATTTCCTGGAGTGTTGCCGAGTTTGTCTGAAACTTTTTTTGAACACACAAAAAAACAGAAGCGCAAACCGCGCATGTTTGTTTATTGCTTTCATGGTTCAATTGTATTTATTTCTGTGCTTGCACAAGGGGAAGCACAGAACCTTTTCTTTATTTTTACATCAGCCCTTTCAAAGAAGGAAGTCGATTGTGCTCTCAATTGTGGGTGTTTTTCAGCCGAGGCCCATGAGATATGAGAAAGTGGACCACAAAATGATACCAAAGATTAATTTGAAAGGTTTTTTATATACACGAATAAGTAACTCGCAAGCATGTTTAGATATGTCTACTTACAAGAAGCACATCGTGCCCATTTAATCTATTTTTTAAATTTCAGACTTCCCTAAATTCTGAAATTCCCTCATCTAAATGTCTGGAGACTTTAACGTCTCCCTCCCACCGCTTCCCCAGGGATATTTCCTAACGCACAGAATTACAAGGTAAGCGTCCCCTGATGGTGTTCTCACTGGTTGCTGCATTGTTGTGTTTCCCCCCAATTTTCAGAGAAATCTGTCTGATAATGAAAGCGCCACTCTCTCAGGGAGAACACTTTCCCCCATCGACATAGATGGCAAAACAAGCAAGGGAAAAAAAATAAACCACAGTGCTCTACAGTGTTCCTCGCGTTGCAGTCGTAAGCATTACGATTTTCAAAGTATTTACAGTTTACTGCCTAAAATGGAAACCCAAAAAAAAACAAAGTGAGTTTCTGTGATGCCTTCACCTAATACAGAAATTATTTAAGTTTGGACTTTTTAGGATTTAAGTGTAAGAGATGCAAAGGTCCAACTCTGGAATGGGGCTAGAGGCGCAGTGATGACAGGAGGGGAGCACCAAGGACCGTGTCTCCCCTACGATTCCTGCAGGAAATGTTATTTTCCCTGGCACAGAGGACTCTGTGCTAAGCCCCATGAAGATCCCCCTTCCTTTGCAACGCGTGCGTTTGAGACGCAGCTGTGCCTGGGCCACCTCTGTCATGAGATTGACCCCTGCCCCTGCCCTCCTTATACCACAGCCTTCCCCTCTCCAGGGACAGGGTCGTGTTTCCCTGCTGCCATTCCACAGCAAAAGGCAGAAATCCAAGAGTCTTTACTTAATAAATAAAATCCCAGGGCTATTCACAGCAGCGACGGCTCGGTTTACACCGAGAGCTGACAGAGTTTTCTTCCAGCAAAGGGGCTCAAGTGAGTTATGGCGATGAAGGAAGACCCAAGAATGTTGATTAATAGATATTGTCATTACACAAAGAAGGACCAAAATTCACATCCACTCCAGCTGTCGGGGACGGCGAGAGGGCAGGGCTGAGGTGGCAAGCAGAGATGCAGCGATGCGCGGTATCGGTGACGCTCTCCCTGGATCAAGTGATGCTTTGTTCTTTGCAAACCCAGGAACAACTCACGTCAGAAAAATGCCAAATATCAACACTTCTGAGCACACGGACACAAGGCTGGGAGGACTCTGCACCCACTGCAGGACATGCAACGGATCTGAGGTACCAACCAGAAATACCTTACTGCTCCTTATCTTGTTTTCTTGAACCCATTCGCACAAGCACTCTTTAGGCTCCTCATTTTTTCGTTTCTACTGTTTCAGGGCTAAATCGTAAAAAAAATTACCTGCATATTAATGATATGGCACATTGCAAGTCCATACAGCACATTTTCTTTCCAAACGTGCACACCTCAGTTCCTAGAGAAGAAGGGAACCTCCTGTCTGCAGCTGTGCTGCCTGCCCACCAATTCAATGAGCATTTTCACATTAACAGCCATATTAATTTGATTACTGCTCCCTGCCTAACTAATTTGACAATAAAATCATCATCTGTGAAACAGATATCTTTCAGCTTATACTGCCAGTGAAGAAAGCAAGCGGGGACACATCTGACCCTAACAGCAATCACCTGTCAGCCTCAGACAGCCCAGCAGAGCTCATGGTTATTACAGATCAGCTCCAGAGGCGCAGATGCTCATGAGTAGTTTTTACAAATTTCATACAAATGGCTAGTTCTGGCATGATGACAACGCAATAAACACACATTTCATAGCCATTTTTGTCAGGTTCCTCTATTTTTCACTGGATGGTGGCCAGAAAGAATAAAAATGTTACCCAGGGGTGAGCTCTCCGAAGGCTTTAGGTGCTGGAGCCGAACTTCTGTGCTGATGGATCTTACAGAACCTCAACTATGAGGATACCAGTAGTTCTGAATTTGATTTATGGATGACAAGGTGATTTATTTAATTATTATTTTATTAGACAAAGCCAAACACAATCAGTGCTCCAATTCTGTGACTGAAACTTTCTCAAAAGGAAAAAATAGCAACCAGAAAAAAACCCCAAAACCCACGCTCACGGGGAAGCTACCAACCATCAGTCATCTGTTAAATGAAACCTGTTCTTTCTTTCAGATTAGCTACTGTCTAGTGGTACATAATTAATATTGATTTGCAAGGCAGACTGCCCAAGGGATCCAGAACAAGTGAGTGTAGTGCATGCTGACAAATGAAATACCATAATGGCCTGTTTACAGCACGACTCGAAGGGATCTCTATCAGGAGGAGGGGAGCTTCCCCTCCTTCCAAAAGCCTCAATTCTAAGTTGACCAGATTTCAAGCACTGCAAAGTGGAAATTGTATTTGAGGCAACTGGAAAGTACCGCTCTATTTTTTCACATCCTTTAATCAGTGTTTCGTGTCAAGCCCAGACTGCTTGTCTCAGTGAAGGAATTTCTCGGTGAAAGTCAATGGACTGAACGATGGCATCAAAACCTGCATTCCTGTGCATTTTTTGTGTGCATATTCCTTTAGCCAGAGACCTCCCAATGCACTTAGGGGAAGGAGGGCTAGAGGCCAGTGCTGCAACCTCAGATTTTAGCAACCTGAATTGCATTTCTTGCCTTGCCACAGACTTTCTATGAGATGCGGCGCAAGTCACCATCTTTTGGTGGCTTACTTTCATACCTGTGAAACGGGGGTAATGGGATCACCTGGCAGAGATGTGGAAAGGATAAAAACTGCAGAGATTAGGAGAATTAAGCGTCTCATAGAAGAGTGATTGACCAAAGGCTTAGCAGACCCTGACCTTCAGCAGACAGCGATGCCTGACACGCTTATTTTCAGAAACGCAGTGCAGGGACACAACTTCAGAATACCGAGTGCTTTCAACTAGCGTTTTGCTTCACAAATACAAACAGCAATTTCCTTGGAGGAAAAAACAGAGGCAAAAAACCCCAAAACCTGGGTTATCATTTCCCCCACACATCCAGGCAATTCAGCATTTGGCTCATCAGAGAGAGCGAGGATGGGGAGAGGAAGGAGGGAGAGAGCCCCTTTCTCGCTGCTTTCTGGCCCTCCTTCCCTCGTCCAACTCGGGGGTTCAGGGAAAGGGAACGAATACGCTTGGGTTGAGAACATCCCAAAGTGCTAATTAAAAGAATAAACCAAAATTTATCTGCACAAATAAAGCAGCTGCTGTGTAAGAGACCTATGTGCACCTTGCATGGAGCTTGCTGTCATCTCCAATGGCTCGTGCAAGAAGCACTATCAGGGCTATGCAGGCTTCTTACCCCAGCAGCTTTGCCACGCTGGAATATCAGCTCCTGCAACACAATTGCTCTGAAAATACAAGAGAGATCACTAAAGCAGACAGCAGCATCGCAGAATTTAGTAGAAGCTGTGTTCATGACCAGGACAGGAGCTGGAAAGATTTCCTCTGTTTCCATAAAACATCTCATTTCCCTCTATACAATCCTATCTCCGGAAACAAACAAACCACAACAAAACAAAATCTATTAATTCTATTAATTCTAAGACTAAAGAAGGAAATGACAAATTATATTAAGAAAAACAGGGGGGGGCACTTTAAAAAAAGAAAACTCTGAGATGTCCCCATTTATGAGAAGCAGATACATGTGTCCAATTTGGCGCTGAAGTAAAACTGAAACAATTGTACAACTACCCCTTTTTCAGCTTGTTTTTAAACAGGAATACTGAATGGGAGATCTGTCTGAATAGAAAAATCAGGATTAATCCCAGAAATTATTAACATATTTCAATAAGATTCTTTAATCTCCTTAAACTGTTTGTTTTCAAGCCTAAAACAGTTTAAAGCTTCCTATGTAAATACTGGGCTTCCGAGCATCCTGCTGCATTCAACAGAACAGAACGGCTAAGGCATCATTAAAAATAACACATTGCTTGCATTTTTCATAAAGACATCAAGAGTATTTCATCTCTCTGCAACACGATCTCCCCCGGGGAATTATGGATGAGCAAAACCAGAGCAAGTGGAAGTTAAATAATTTTTTTTAAATGCCAAGAAGCCAATGGGTTAAGCTCTCAATTTATCTTTGTTTCTCCAAAGATACACCACTATTGCAGAGACATTAAGAGCCAGACCACACCTGTGTTTCTTTAGCGGTGGCCTGCTGAAAATATTTGTCAGGCATTGTGTCAGAATCCAGAGCACATTCTTTCACTTTATGATTAACCTTTCAAGAGATTACGTTGGGAAAAGGCTCCAAGTGACATTCGTACTAAATTAACCGCATTCATCCTGGAAAGGCTTTACCCTTGAAGTTGGTGGTGCTTTTCAAACAAAGCCTGAGTAGAGGACGCATCCACAGGAAACAGAATACGCAAGCGAATGCTGAAAACAAGCCAGGGACGTTTTGATATTTAGACCGTAGTAAATTCAATACTCCGTAGAAAAGAATATATTTAAAAATTAAAAGACAGATGAGAGAAAGTGACCCTTCCTTTAATAAGATATGGTCGTGGAGATGAGCAAATTTGCTTTAATTAAGTAAAACCTGACCAGAACCTGGACTCGCATTGCAGACAGATCCCTTCTTCCCCTTCATCCCACAAATACCCCCAACATCTATAAAAATTTCTGCCACCTCTGCCGGGCTTGGCGTTGCTCCCAGCGGCTCCTCCTGACAGGGTTTGCTCCCTGGAGCTGTGTCAGCTGGGCCAACTCCAGCGTTGTTTCATTCAGAGTTTATCTCAGAGACTAAAGCAAAAGTCAGAGCTGCCTGGGCCTGGGCGCTTGGCCAAAGCTCCAGAGACAAAGAACTTTGTCCAGCACAACGCTAATAAATGATTACACCCTCCCTTTACAAAACATTAATTCACTTGACTTGGGGCACAGGGTTCCTTTTTCAAGTATACAGTAGGGTTTTAAGGGAAAAATGTGCCCGTCTGCACAGCGACTGCAACAAGACCCAATCAAAGATATTTTCCCACTGTTACCTTGAACAGACTCCCTCATCCCACACCAGGGATTTGTACCATAAATGAAGTGGTCAGAGCAATACAAAAGCAAGCGTAATCTGGATGTTTTGGAAGAAATGTGTCAGCAGCCAAGGCTCTGCTGCATTCCCTGCTGCTCTGCGTGTGTATGGCCACTTATGGTGGCAACCAGGAGGAGAACGATCCCTGAACACCCAGTTTCCCATGTTCTTCTGTTTTAAGCACTGTTGTGGGCTGCTGTCCTGTCTCAGCCCTCTGACTTGGACCTTTGCCCAATCCACATGTGGGTTTTTTCCTTAAATCCTTGTTGCAAAATAACTCAGAATGCTTCCAGAAAAGCCAAGTCTGCATCTCTGCTCCTGCGGCCGGGAGGGTGACAAAGCTGCTGAGTGACAGCTCTGCATCAGCAGCCATTTGGAGGGCAAAACCTCAAAAGCTGCACAGCCCTCGGACCCGGGGAGAACATTTCGTGTTCTTCAGCACCATCTGCTGGCACCTTGGCCACTGACACAGGCAGGGCCACCTCCACCTGCACTTGGGGGCCCAGTGAAGGACGAGGGCTCCCTTCTCCCCCAAAAAATGCAAAACTGCTTCCTTCCACACCTCTGCACAGCAATCAGGTGGTGTTTGAGAAACGACATCAGCAAACTGATGAATGTTCATCTGCCTTTATCGCTTGGATTCGAGAGGCCTGTTTCAGAGGCTGGAGAGGAATTACCTCAGCATTTGCTTTATTCGAAATAAAAGAAAACTTTTGCTCTTAAAGTTACAAAGAAAAACTTATAAACATGGCTAGGGTGCCAGAAATCAAAGCTGACAAAAGCCAAGATTATTTTCCCTTTTAAGTTTTTGTTATTCTTAAAACAGTGCTGCAGCGTCAGAGCCTGATGCGGTTTTTCAGGGCTGGTGGTGTTGATAACGGTGCTTCTGCGCTGCTCAACACCAGTCTGAATCCAGCTTCATTTTTATCTGAAATGCATTTCGTCAGCTAAAAGTCCATCATTTGAGGATGAACATGTCCAGTCTCACATACAAAAGGGGTGATGCCCCCCTGAGAGCAAGGACTTTCCCAAAAAGTCCTAGGAAAGGACTTCTCAGGACAACCTCCTTACAGGTTGTGTGATTTCATCTCCAACCCCAGCGTATAACTTCTGTTGCTTCTTGATGAAATGCATGCAGAGGACAGAGAAAATTATAACGTTTACTACAATAAATTTTAAATACTATTTTGATACAAATTTTTCTGTTAAAGGCCATGGAGATTTCTTGCATGGTTCAGAATGATTCATGTTCTTAAGTCATTCAGATGAAAGACCTGTGATCACAAATTAACAGTTACTGACCATATAGGAGATTTCACATTACTGTAACAAACACAATGTTCAGTTTAAAGGTGAAAACACTGTGAACTCATACAGCGAGGATTTTCTTGAGTGCTCTCCCCTCTGCAGAGTCCCAGTTCCTCCTCATCTGCTGTGTTTTCTGTGCTGCTCCACAGCAATTTCCTCCTGTTCTTGGAAGGCATCAAGATAGCAACTACCATTAATGCATTAATCAGGAGTAAACTCCAGATGGGAGCACAGAATCACACAGATCACAGAATATGAGGAGTTGGAAGGGACCTGGAAAGCTCCCCCAGTGCAACCCCTGCAGAGCAGGGTCACCAGAGCAGTCACACAGGAACACGGCCAGGGCTTTGGGTGTCTGCAGACAAGGAGACTCCACAACCTCTCTGGGCAGCCTGGGCCATGCTCCATAACCCTCACACTCACAAACTTTGGCCTCATCTGCAGCTTGAACCTCCTGTGCTCCAGCTTGGGACCATTGCCCCTTGTCCTGGCATTGGCCATCCCAGAGCAGAGCCTGGCTCCTTCCTCCTGACACTGCCCTTTCCCAATGGATCCCCAGGAATGAGGGCACCCCTCAGTCTCCTCTGCTCCAAGCTCAAGAGCCCCAGCTCCCTCAGCCGCTCCTCAGCAGGAGATGCTCCACTCCCTCCATCACTTTGTGGCCCTGCTGGACTCTTTCAAGCAGTTCCTGTCCTTCTGGAGCTGAGGGCGCAGCACTGGACACAATATTCCAAATGCAGTCAATATTCCAATACAAACACAGTATTCCAAATGCATGGGATTAATCTGTGTGTGTGGTTCCTAAAGCATCCGATATTCACAGACATCTGGGATTTCTGCAGTGTCCCACAGTCCTCTACACCAAACGATAAAACTCAGCTTTCTCAGGTAGAAAATAGCGGGGCCACTTGGTCTCTTTTTTGGTTCTGGGGAGTTGTGGGTTTTTGTTCATTAGAAAGATTTTGTATCAAGTAAATATTGGGAGCTTACAGACATTTCTTCTTTGTTGAGTGACTTGCACATACATGGCCTTTCTGCGGCTGTTTCTGTCAACCTCAAGGATTTCTGCTTTTTCTTTTTTTAAAATAAATTCCAAAAATCCTTGAAAAACACTAAGACAAAAGCGTGACTCACATTCAGAATTTCCTGTTGAATTTCTTTTTAAATGACCAGGATGTCATTGGACAGCTTGTCCTAAAATAGCCTGATGGCAACAATTTTTAAAAGGCCAGGGATGGAGAGGGTTCAAAGCAGCAATTCTGCTTTATGAGCCCCTTTTGACAGCAGCGCTGCATGGAGGCCCCAGGGCAATCACCAGGACTTTTGCAGGTACAAGAGTCTCAGAAACAGGCTTTAAAGAGCCAGTTCTCACTGAAGACTGAGAAAGCTGCTCATGTAAACCAAAAATCAATAGAAACACAACACCAAAGTCATCTCCAAAATCAGAAATGCACTTCCAGGTTTGTCCTCCTGTGAGATGCTGAGATATCTGGGCAGCCTTACAGGGTGGGAGATGGATATGAAGACCAAGGGCTGATAAGGTTGATAACCTCTTCTCTTCCCCTGGATCAGGCGTGCTGGGGATGGCGAGACAGGACCGGTCTTGATCACATCCTCCCCTGCACCAGGTCAGAGATGCACGGATACAGCTCTGCCACCCAATGTCACCTTGCTGCTGTCAGCAATAGGAAGTATTTTCTC
The DNA here is from genome assembly GCF_000695765.1 of Mesitornis unicolor. Taxonomy (NCBI): domain Eukaryota; kingdom Metazoa; phylum Chordata; class Aves; order Mesitornithiformes; family Mesitornithidae; genus Mesitornis; species Mesitornis unicolor. Next base: position 44,334 of record NW_010186271.1, on the reverse strand, counting down.
TCCTGGGCTGCCAGTGGCAGAGCAGATGAAGGTAAATGGGAAGGAAGCACACGAGCAAAATATTAAGCAGAAAGGAAGGGGTTTGGGATGGCACTTGGAAGTGCCCCAGAGCATCCGCTGACAGCGGGTTTCTGCAGAGCCCTGCAGAGATTGGGAGTCACAGCAGTTTTGCTCCTCACAGGCACATTAACTGGAGAAGGGAATTTGCCTTTTTCTCTCAAGCCCTCGTGTTCACCCAAAGCATTTCTCTCTTTAAAAACATTCTATTTTTTCATTAGACATGGGGGATTTCTGCTGACCAGAAGGACTGAATGTGACTGCCATATGCTCCATAAATCCACTTTGATAATGTTGATGATCTGTTAGTTATTTCATTAGCATTATGCAACTACAAAGGGTGAGAGGCCGTGTTCAACTCCATAAAACTCTCCAAAGCCTGTGGAGGAGGGGAGATGGGGAGAGAAGGAGGGAATGAATCAGCCTTCGGAAGTTATTGGGGAGAATAATACAAATAACACATTATGAAACTGTTTTGGTCAGGGTTAGCAGGTGGGCAATGCTCTCACATGCCTTTCAGATGCACACAGATATTTTGTAACTGCAGAGGAAAGCACTGGTACAAAACTACAAAAGGTTGAAAGGCAAGAGAGGCTGTTTTAAAGATGAATGCATTTTGAAGTGCTGTTGATCCCAGAGCATGAATCACGGCCCCAGCTGAACAGGGGATGCTTGCAAGCATAAAGACAGGAGCAGGATCTCACTCTGCACCGCTCTTGATCTGAAAGCAACAACAAAACAGGGCGGGAGGTGGTAAAGCTGCGACTGGGGAGTGCGGCCCCTATGAGTCACTCCCAAAAAGGAGACCTTGAAAAGCCTCACAGCAGAGAAGTGGCCAGCCAAGAGTCTCTTTACCATTCAGAAATGTAGTATACAAGGGATACAAATTCGCTGTGTAGTTACATATGGCACGACATCTGCAAATATTTCACATTTTCAAATGTTTAGAGAGTTATAGAAACAGTAACTCCTGCAGCCTCCCTGTAAACGTTCTGAACGCGTTTTATAGAAGAAGCAGAGGCAGAAAAGTGGTTTACTCCACAGTCAGTAGCAGTTTTGAAGAGATCCAGAGTTAAAAGATATTGCAAAAGATGGAGAATATTCATTTCATGGCATATGCAGATTCACTTCAGCAGCATTCACTGTGCTTTCTGCCCCACGTCAGCAGGTTTCTGTTCAAGTCATCATTTGGTTCAACTGAGAGGAGCAGAAGTCTCAAATTTTCACGTGTTTTTGCATCTCTGCTGACAACTTCTACCATATAATGCATATGTCACAAAATGTGCATGCTTTTAAAAGCGCAGCTTGTGGAATCAAACTTCCACTTTTATTCTTATGGTTTGGGGATTATTAATGTTTTTTAATTAAAATTCTATCACATATTTGTGGAAAAGAGACTGGTGGCACCACCACCACCACCAACTTCACACCAGCTATGATAAAAATAAAAGAGACATCTTTAGTTATTTTGAGATACTAATTATTTCTGCATATATCTCATAATATTAATGAATGTTGACAGTGAATGTTATGTTGACAAAACCAGCAACTACGTGGAGGATTGATAATGAAACACCCAAAGCAAAGAGTCCTTTTGAAATCCTGATTCCACTCTTCCTAGTTACGAATTCCTAGTCAGCCATTCAGGAAACGGGATCGTCACTGTGCAGTTTGGTTGCCCAAGTCAGTACTGCAAATACCAAATGATGACAGAAATAGGAAGCAAAAAGTTTCAGAACATCTTATGGGCTCTAATCTGTTCCCAGGAAATTATGCCTGTGCAGTATGTATGAGCGAACCAACAAAAATGAAATTATGTTAAAAAATAATCTATAAAGAGGAGAAAAATTCAGTAAATTACTAACTGCAGGCTCTGGTCAGGAGTTCTTGGCTCCGGTTCCCCAGCTCTGTCTCCTAAACCACTTTGGTTTCTGCCACACAAACTCCAGATGGAAAAGGCTCGGCTCGGGGTCTCCTGGTCAAGGGACAGCGGGCAGGGCTGCAGCCCGGGGGCTGTAACCTTTCTGCTTGGGGTTTTTGGCATCTGCAGCTCACAGCTCTCCCATGCAAGGCCTTCTGCATGTGCACACACACCCATCCATAATACGGACAGTTACCTCGAGGGAACAGCCAAAACACTCCACAGTGGTGACCTATGACTATTGCAACCATATCTTGACGCTGTAACGAACCTTTCCTCCCCTCCCTTTCACTTTGCTCCTGCACTTTGAGCACAGATGGCCAAACCCAGGCGTGGCATTGGGAACCTCCACTCTTCTGAGCTTTTATCGCTGTAAACGAATGCAGCGTTGTGTACGTTTGTAAAGAGCACAGGAACTGATACACACATCTGCTCCCACAACACTATTTCTTTCATCTGTTGGAGTTTTGGCTTCTCTGAGAGGAAGTAATTGGCTGTTAATTATGGGGGCTGAGAACTGGTCACATCACAGAACTGTGTTTGCAAGCATGATTCATGACAGCATCATTTCTCAGCAGCTGTCAGCAGTAAAGGCTCAGCACTTACAAGAAACTATTATGATATTGTACCAGCAAAGGATGAAGACAAACGCTGCGCGCAGCTGAGAAAGCAGCAAACAAAATATTTTGTTAAAACCTTTATTCGATAGAGAATCAACTTGAAACACGCTGTTTCTCAGGAGAGATAAACACCAATCCTGCCAGCATGGCTTCCCAGACAGTAAAACTGAAATCCAAACTCTTCAGATGTCCTCCCTAGAGCTGGATGAAAAATGAAAGACCTTTTCTCATTAATAGCTGGAAATTTTAAACTTGCTCTTAATACTCCCCAGACTGTCTCTGTTCCCGTGTCTTTCTTGTCTCATGCTTAAATTGTTTGCTCCTCGGGGAAGACAGTTTGATTTGTTATCTTCATACAGGCCCTAGGAGATCTGGCCAAAATCCAATCCTACAGTATTTAAACCCAGGAAAACAGTCAACCTGCATCAGATCAGGAGTCCGTACAGAACAGCATCCTGTCTCCAGTGACTCCCAGTAGCAAATGCTTTGGGGGAGAAAATGCAAACATCGGAGCACGTGTGGACTCAACTTCTTCCTGACCAGATTTTCCCTGCTTCCTGCAGCCAGCAGCACAGCGAGAAACAAAGAGTAAGAAATAAAAATTGACATTATGGCATAGCAGAGAAATCTAAATACCACTGAGTGTCTCTGTCCCTAATGTCTGTGCTGCCACATTGTCATGGCAAAGTTTGTCCTGTGAAGTGCTAACTCATCCCTGCAGATACCATCCCTGCAGGTAGCTCAGGTGCTGCTGCCAGACACTGATGGGTCGTACCCACCCCATTTTACAACCTTGTGTGATAACAAACTGAAATCAGTGGCCAGTCAGGTTAAAATGGGGCAATTAAGGAATGCCTTCCACAGCTGACCCTGCTACTGGGCCAGGAGCTGGTGTCCCCATCAGCCATCCCAGCAAAATCTGCCCAGACACCTCAGACAAACACTTCTACTGCTCTGTTTCTCCCTAGAAACCAAGCATTGGTGCAGTGGTCATTGGAAGAGAGGGCTGCATGCAAACAGTTTGTCATAACCTTAGTCATCAGCGACTGCAAAAAACAAGGTGACCCAAAGACAACACACGCAGAAGAACGCAGTCTTTTAGCAGAAATGAAAAGACATTTATATGGGCTTCAAACCTTTTGGTGTGGTTTTACATACGCAGTTCCCTTCGGGATAATTGATGCTGGGGAAAAGTCTGGTTTGCAGTAGGCAGGAAAAATTAAAGCATTCAAAGCAGCTTCATGTTGTTTGTGGGCTAAACCAAAATACCAAGACTTGTATGTAAAACACAAATGAGAAGAAAGGAAAAACAATGTGATAAAAATCCCAGCAATGGAGCTCAAAGAGAGTTGTCAGATAACAACATCTCTAATCTACCCCCTCAAAACAGGGCCTGAGCCTTTTTTCCATGGACTTGCTTAGACTTAGGAGGAAAAACTGAGCAAAATGCTTGTTTGTCAATACCCTGGAAACTCTCGATTCAGGACTACTCATTTCAGGAAAACAGGAGCTTTAGGAATGTGAAGATTATGATATACTGCCCTCGACAGTCTGATTTTCACATCATGGAGAAGAGCAAGACATTGCCTTATTTTCATGCAAACTGGCTCTCCTTGGTATTAGGAACAAAACACTGCAGTTTTACTGATGGGGAGGAGAGAATAAATCCTCTGCCCAAGAAGCATGAAACGAATCTTCATCTCTGGAGGTACAGTTCAGCGCCTTAACCCCAAGATTATCCTTTCACTCCTGGTCATGCATCAAAGTCCACTCTCTCCTGACTCCACCAAAAAGCCTCTCAGTCCCTCTGCACTTTGAACATCTGAATTAAAGCTTTACTAGAGTTTTGGACTGGTTGAATGATAACTTACTAACACAGCTATCAGTGCGGTGCTTGACCAGTACACTGGAGCAGCGTGCTGTGCTCACAGATTAAAAGACTGGAAAAACTGGAGCGTAGAGCTTTCAACCCCAAAAAATCATGGCTTAGGATCTTACCTACACCATCTGACAAAGGTTAATTGTACGGTGACCAGTTCCTGATTCATAAATATTTATGCAACTTTTCAGGTCAAGTAACTATCATCTCCAAAAGCAGCCCCAGTTCCTTGGCACTGAGAGTCAGGTCCATCCATCAGGCCAAGACGCTCTCAGCACAGACACAGACAGCAAAAGAAAAGCCACCTCAGAAACCCCCTGTCTTCAAACCCATTCAGCACTCCCAGTCCCAAGATAAATGAATGCTGGCCCTAATGTTACTGGAAATTATTAAAAGAAAACCAGGAGATAAATCCTGAATCTGGAAGTCTGGAGGGTATCAGCCTCCCTTTCTGTAAATCTGATGGAGAAGACACAGAGTCCTCAAGATAGGTGCGACCTATCGAGCTGAGAATTTAGTCTGTCATTAACGTGCCACAGACCATAGTGCAGAAGAACCACAAGAGTTAAAGATGGTGTTATCTCACTGCTCCAAAGCTGATCTTGTGAAGTGTTTCAAAACATAAGAGTTGAGGGAAGTTGTCCAGGCAAGCAAATACAGCTGCATGTTGCTGCTGTCTCTGGTTCCTACACTGCTGAAGGTCCCTCAAAACCACTGAGATGGTTTGGGCTGTGGTTCCAAGGCCACAATCAGAGCATTCAACCTCCTGAGAGTGGAGTCACACGGCCAAAAATCTGCTTGAGAACGGCCCCGTCTTACACAGTGCACCACACCCCACAAAACCCAGTGCCGATGGTCCAGGCCAGTACATTTCTTCTTACCGAGGCTGAAATCCCATTTAATGGGATTTTGGTCAGAGGGGTGCACTTGGTGTCCTAGAAGGACTTAGAGGCGCTGCCTGTCCACCCAACCTCCATTTTTCAGGAACTTTTGGGGCAATGAGTAGCAATGTCGAAGATGGAGCTACAAACCAAACATCTCAGCTGGATCATCTTTAACCAACGCATCACGAAGGAAAACAGTGACTTGTGCAGAACTTGGAGGAAACGCGGACAGTTCCTTTCCGCACAGATTCATTGGAAAGGATTTAATAAACACAGATGTTGGGAACGGATGGCTACTGTGTAATCATGTGTAGAAAAAGCCAAAGGACAAAATATCCCTTCATGAAGACATGCATAACATGCAAATATTCCAAAACAACTGAGGAAGAAACATGGTCGGTGCTACAAACAGACAAATCCCAAGAATCTAGATGCCAAGATTTTAGGAGTTTTTAAACATTGTTTCTTCTCCCACCCCTCATTTGTAAGCGGTGAGCAATACACAAAACAACTCAAGAGTTCAAGAGACCTACGTGGCATCTGAGTCAGTTTTGTGGAGAGTTACAGCCAGTTTTATCCAGTAACGTTTAGATATGAGAAGATTCTCACTGTTTCTATTACTTATTTTATACCCGCTGGTCTTGCAAGCTGTGCACACACATTTTAAAATCAATAGGAGCAGAAATGCTTACACGAAGAGCTTTTACTAGATTTTAGTCTCTGTTCTGCTTTGGTTTTTAGAGGTATAAAAATATTTCAAATCGCCATGAAATTAATCCATTATTGGCCTGTGCAATTCCCAGTAACAACTCCGTGATTCTGCTGTGACCACAAATAATCCCAGATTAGCACAAATGTTTTCACATTTTCCAAAGAAGAGAAAAAAAAATTGGACAATGAAGCAAATACAATGTCCGAATTCCTGGCTTTTGACAGTTGTCAGTACAAAAATACAGATTTCCTTTTTTCCTGAACAGACTATATAATATGCTGGCACGATATCAAAATAGCATTTTTACTGAATTTCCCCCCTCCCTTCCCTCTTTTTTCCCCCCCCTTTCATCTGGGACTTTCATTCACTAATCACAACTCAATAATCTCCAAGGAGAACATGTTATTTTTGCAAGTCCAAGGTCCTTGTCACGCCAGTGAACTTTGCCGAAGAATCCAAAATTCAGGCAACTTCAGAATATATTCGTAATATTCAACAAAATAATAAATTCAGCACATGACACAGGAAATAATAATCAGATGATCTCAGCCCCAGAAGTATTTTGCTGCTGTGGAAATGCCAGGTTGGAGAGTTCATGTGGAAAAGGAAAAGCCTTGTAACTTCTCCAAACATCAGTCATCACTTCCAGATACCTCTAAATACAGCCATTCATCTCACACTGCAGGATATTGTATTGAAAAGCAAGGCAGGGCCAACGCAGCACCTTCTACCACTAAATATGCGCTGCACAAACCTTAGCTAAGTGTGTTTTTCCTATTTGGAATAGGGCTCTTTCATTTCCAAAAAAGAGCTCCATGCTTCTCGCTGAGCAAAATATTTATAGCCTCATGCAAAAAAACCAGCAAAGAGCTCGAAAAGGCAAACGCAGAGGTATTCCAGGATAGCTCCGTGTCAAATATAGAATGACTCATCTACCTCTTTCAATGAAAATGTTCATCCTAGAGAGATCAAAGGCCCTAAGTACACCAAGCCCTTTTTTTTTTTGCTAAACCTGGCAAGAAAGTAAAAAGGTTTTCAATCAGCAGCCGCTTGGTGGGAGGTCTGAGCACAAATGAAAGCCATAAGACGCTGGCATATGAAAGAGGCCATCCCCTACAATGCACAATGGGGACAATGTGCATAATCTGAGCATAGTTTGCAAGGAATAGAAAGTCTAGATGAATCTTTGTGTGTAGCTATACCAGATGCCATATGGCTCTGATATTTAGCAGTTAAGCATTATTTGTGCTATTTTAAAATTTTATTTTAAAAAATCTTCCATACTGCCTATCATTCACAGCCACAGCTTTTTTGCTGCACAAATGCAGCCCGTTGTCCCACTGCACCTTCACTTTTGAGCCTCGCACAGTTTATGCAATCATTCTGAATATGTCTTGCAGTAAACGAGTCTCTGCACACCGTTATATTCTTGTTAGGGCATATTTTACCGCCTGGGCTTCCACCACCCCCGCAAAGGCTGGGCTGTGGGGGGCAGGGAAACAAGAAACCACAAAACACAGGAAAGTAAAATGTCAAAGCCTAACTGAAAATAGCCCTGACCCGCTGCAGCAGCAGCAGCAGAGCACAAGGCTCAAGAGGACATTGCACAGGGGTGGTTTGCGGCCCGCGGTGGCTGCAGCCCCGGTCCCACGCTGCCACCGCGCGGCCGCTCCCCTTCAAACTTCGGCATTCATGGAGGTAAAACTTGTGGACCTCGCAGAAATCACCTCCGCTTGAGCAGGATCTGGGTTAGAATTTGACTGCTATCATTCAAGCACGGCCACCTCAGCAGGGGCATAGACAGCTGAAGCTGTCACTCCAAAGAGGATGCAGCTATGGCTCCTTCAGAAAGCAAAATGCAGAAGCTCTGCACAGCTCCCAGAGAAGCTGGAGCTGCGTCTGGCACTTCAGAGCAACTGATAAAATAATTAACCATAAACCAGGAGTTCAGTTCAAAGGAAGTAAAGCCACTGTGAAAGAGGAACACAACTACCCAGATTAAATGCCTAAGCACATCGCATCCCTCCAACAAGCACTGTGCGGGCCTGGGTAAACCCTGCTTCCTCAGGAGTTCTTTCATAGCCTGTGAGCTCTTTGGGGCAGTCAGGACATGAGTGGGTCCTCCTGCAAGGATTAAATAAGAATGAACATCTCTGGGCAAAGAATATTCCACCCCCAAAGGTTTAGCACCTCTGTGTAGTAAAGCCAACATCTTGTATTCCTCTCACTGGATGCTTTACACAACTGTTAGTGAGAAATGGAGAGAACAGTCCCCTGTAAAGCTTCCTTAACTCCTTCCCAATTTTCTTTGTCCTCCCACTCTCCTAGCTGTTGTTTACCACTTTCAGCAGCAGAGACCTATTTACATCCTACAGCGCGGCTAATCCATGGCCAGCAAATAGCCAGAGGGACCAGTAATCCACGGGCTGGCCAAGTCATTCCCGGTGCAGAAAGCGCTGCCAGACCACAGCGCACAGCCTCCAACTCGCTCCACGCTGCGACACTACAAACAGGAGTAACGGGGGTGACGCAGGCTCGTATTAACACCAACCTGACCAAAGCAGGGTTTTACTCCAACCGCCTCAGCCGTTACTTTCTGTACACGCAGGATGCTCAGACCCTGCTCATGCAGCGCTGCTCGCTCCTGCAGTTGGACAGAAAGTTTTTAGGAACTTTACACTTCATCATGAGAACGTTACAGTGAGAAAAGCTGAGTTGGGAGTTTCTTGGGTTTGGGGGTTTTTTGCTAAATTCTTGTGAGGCTTTTTAAATATTAACTGTGCAGAATTGAGGACTGCTACAGAAGGGAAAATCCTGACACTAATATTCTTCTTAGTCATAAAGAATTCATGCGTTTTACCCTGTTTTGAAACTCATTAACCAAGTTTCCGGAAGCAATTTTTCCATGACCCTTACACTTCACCAGTAACAAACAGTTTGAAAATTTCTCTGCCTGCAAAGCACTTAAAATTTATAAACTTCTCATGCAGTTTCTGACATTTATCATTGCTAAAGTAAATGGAAGCAGTGGAATCGACTATGCATCACGAGTAATAGAATGCAATATTAAAGGACACCCAGTGGAGCACTTTAGAGGCTAAGGACTCTAAATCATGCACTCAGCGCTGGGAAATGGGATCGGAAAATGCGCGGCACCATTTTTTGGTTGACTGTAGCTGTCACTGCTCAGTGCTATGAGAGAGCTGAGCTGCACCGCTGATACGCAGCGTTACAGAACTGACAGCAGTGATTTGCCATTTCTGTGAATTAGAAAAGAAAGGAACGGTGGAAAGAATTCCTAAGGAGCGATCACAAGTGTTTCCATGTTACCCACCACAGCCTAAGCTAAACACAAACTTGCAGCAAGACGGGGAGATGGGCTCTGGCAAACAAAGAGGCAAACTCATGCTGCCACTACTGGGGTACTGGGCAGCCTGGAGCACCCCAGCTCTTTTGGGGTGTCCATCTGTACTGAATAGAGAAGGACAGATAGGAGGTATGATGCTAAGTAACACTGATGGGATCTGAAGGAGATTCCCACCTTCACCTCTTCTAACTTCTTTTCTTGTTCTCCTCCGCTGTCCTGGTACAGGTGGAAGATGGACAGACACTGAGCAGATGCACTGAGCAGAAACAAGAACTTCTTTGAACGCACATTTATGAACAAGACAACAGCCACTGATCTTTGCACGTCAGCAGGCAGCAATCCTGACGTGACCTCTGCACGTGTGTGGCTTCCACAGGTCTTGAAAAATATAAAGGCCTCCTCCTTTGTGGCTGCAGATTTTGCCTGGGCAAAACTTGCAAGCTCCAATTACCAGGGATTTCCAAATACCCAAGAGCCTGGTTACAGCAACTACTCTGCACAAGTGACCGCTGACACTCACAGATGAACTCCACAGCCTGTGTGTAGATCAGTCGTACAGCGCACGCCCAGGGGCTGTAGGGCTGGACAGCCTGTGCCAATGGTACACACAGGACAGGTTTCTTTTGTCCTCTTTCAGTTTTGTTTTGGTTTGTTTCCTTTAAATCTTTCCTGCATTCCTTTTTCTTTCCCTCTTTTTGCTTCTTCCTCCAGTCCCACTCAAGATACACAGGATCATGATGCAAGAAATAAGTCACCCTTCCCATTCCTCTATTCCTCCTCCAATAATCCACAAATCCTATTAGCTGAAGCGCTGTGGGACGCTGGGATGGATTGGGGCAGACAGAGAGGCGCAGACAGACACGCTGCCTGGTAGCGTCTGGCAGCCTGGCACCCACCAGCTGCTTGGCACAGAGCTGCGCTGTTGCTGTGGAAGAGTTTTATCAGGAAGATCAGTACAAACCTTAATCGCATTACAGAAATTGTAAGATGAAAATGCGAGTTGAAATTACTTGAGTGTTTATCTTCATTTGTATTTGGCTGTTAACAAGATGGACACGTAGACAATACCACCCCCAGCCGAATGATGAGTGACTTTACGAAAGGTGAAGCAATATGAACTGGAACTGGAAGCACCAGTAACTCCAGTAACTCCACTGGTGAAGCTCAGCACCCTCCGTTTGTGCTGATGCAACCGTTTGTGGGACCACACTAAAGCAGACCTGGAAAGGGCTGGGAGGGTGGTCAAGGAAAATTATTTTTGGAGGACTCTCTACACTGCATCATGAGATTTTGGGATCTAGACCTGCTGTAGAGAAGCTATATAAGTGATACATCAAGCATCAGTCGAATAAAAGTCTCAAAATACTATTGAATTCATGGTTGTGTCTTTAATATCAAAATATGTATTGCTTTTCTGGTATGATATCAAACAGTCATATTGCTCTTCTGGGATAATTACATGTTATTATGAGCAAATAAGCAGCTTCTGAAGTCATGAAATTGATGTTCAGAGTGCTTTGTTTTCAGGTTCTCACTCTTGCAATTACTGCATAAAAGTTTGGAAGAAATTAGATAAAAAGAGTCTAATGGCTCAAAAACACAAGGCAAGCAACCAATTTTGAAAGTGTACTTCTCCGTTTGAAGATTATGGTCTTTAAGACAATCTCATTATTTTGGAGAGCGTTTTTGACTTTAAAAGCTGGCACTTGGATATGTAACATTGCTCTTCACATCCATTTCCTTAAAATCTTTGCAGAAAACATCTGTGACTGACACAGAGAGGAAACAAGGAAGCACGATTCACATACAGCACAACTGCCTTGTGTTTCCCTGTTCTGATGTGTTTTTTAAAGCCAGCATTGCTATATTAGTTAACCAGTAACACAGACCACGCAGCGCAGCCAGTAAGCGTATCTGCCCCAAGAAAACATAGAGATTCACCTTGGTTGGCATCATCATCATTATTATTGTTGTTATTATCATTATCATTGATATTATTTATGCACAAGACCCCATTAAATCCTTGCTATTAATGAAGCTGTGCCTGGCTGGGGCGGGTGGATCAAATGGGAAGGTCCCAGGCAGGATGAAGGTGCCAACAGGACATTGCCCCTGTCAGAAAGTGTTCAGGTCAGTCCCCACCTCTCCAGGCTGATGCTACCAAGAGTAAACCTGAGATGGGTCTCACCAACAGCCCCAGTTCAGTCTGGCAGGAAGGAAAGACCAGAGGATCATTGGTTTCCCATTCCCAGCTCCACCTTCACAACTGCTGAGGACCATGGTTTCTGTCTGGGCTTGTCTGAACACAGTCTCATGTCAAGCAGAAGGTCGTGGAGAAGGAGAGGCACTGATGTACGGTCCCAGATGCAGCACAGTGAGAGGCAGGAATTAAATGTGCCTCACATCAACTTAAGGTTTGTTTTCACATGTACATGTACATTTGCACAGACAAAACACACTTTCCCACCCTGTCCTATATGGCAAGCTCATGGAAAGGTAAACCAGACTCTGAACTTCTTGAAAACCTTTTAGGAAAGCATTAAAATGCTGTATTCTAAAAATGCAATGTAAAAAGCTAGTTTCTATTGCTCTGATTTCCAAAACACCAAGCCCCTGCAAGGCACACACACACTTTGAAAACAAAACACCATAAAAAGATCAAAGATCCCTCTGGGGATGCATTCTCTGCACTCTTTAAAGCCAAATGTCCCCTCACTTGCCCCCTTGTAAACTGACTGATTTCAGTGGGACGAATCCGCTCACAAAATCAGCAAATTCACACAGTGAAAATAAATTCTCATACGTCTTAACTCAGGGACTGCAAGCAAAACCAAGAGACCCCTCTGTATGTTTCTGTGTTTGGTAGAAACACCAGGATTTATTCTAATACTAATTTTCAAGCTGCAATAGGTATTTAATCTGTTACCAGGCAGTTTTTTGAGCCATTTTGCACATGGATCAGATGCAACGCGCTTTCCCTGAATTAAAGAGTAAACGAGTGCACCATCTGGCCAGCCCCTCGTCTGATTCAGCCTGCGGTGATATTCCAAATGTGAGGAATGCTCACCCAGTAGACTCGGTTCACATCCTCCCTCCTATTGACTAAAGCTGCTCTGTCCCCTCCTGGGCCACTTTAATATAAGAATTTGGTGGGAAGATTTGGTCTCTGAAATCTTAACCGTCTTCAAATGCTGCGTGTGTGTGTGGTCTGAGCAGGCAGCTTATGCAATGAGAAATGGGAAGCCACTAAAATGATTCTGCTTCTAAATATTTTGACCTTTATTGACATTTATAAGTAGCAGGCAGCTTAATTACCAATTAAAGGAAGTTATTAGCTACAAAAGGAGCCTGTTCTTTTTTGCCTCGATGGCTCCTTTCCCAAACCAGTGCTGTTAGATAAGATTTCTGTTGCAGGACAAGGCAAAGGAGACCTAGGATGCTTTACAGCTACCTCTGCCTATGGGACTGCATGGGCTGGTAGCTCTGCACACGTTTATGGTCACACTAGAGTGTTAGAAAATATTTATTAAATATAAGATATTCATTAGAATGAGCGATGTTTTTCCATAATTTTAGAGTGCCTTTCTTTCAATAAAAACAAACTAGGAGAACAGAATACCAAAATTGCAGCATGAGAACTCTGATACCCAGTAGAGATATATATGTATGGTTTTCTAACTAAAGTAGTGCTAACATGAATTACAAACAGACTCATGCAAGAATTACTTCACTCTGTACATCTATATTGGTTTTAGTTCTGTAACGCATACTGATGTTGTTTCAAGAGTCTTTATGTATGAAGAGAGAAGCAGTGCAGATAAGACACAGAAACCCAAAGAAAGACACTTGAAACATCACTTCCTCACTGGGTGAATAATCTCACGCTGTAACTTCCCCAGCAGCTCAGAAGGTAACCACATAGCCCAGACTGCATCTCTCAGTATATCAAACCCAGAACGTCATGGAAGTTGCAGCACTCTCCCAGGCTCAGTAATTCAGCCTTTCATCAACTTTTCTCCTGCTTATATCAAAAAACGTCCTAAGAGACCTTCCACCAACCTCAGCTCCTGGTTTTCTGACAAACTCCTGGACTCTCAAGCAAGATATTTAATGCTACTTTTCCCTTCTCTGATTTTTCCCCCCCAATCCTCCTGGGTTGACTTCTTTTTCTCTGTATTCTTTACACTTTTCTTACTGAGTTGGTAATTCATCCTCAGCTTCAGAGGAAAAACAAATTTACTTGCAACCTATTTGAAAGTAAGATTTCGGTCCTGCAATCACTGAAGTCAAAGGCAAAAAGGGTGTTTTGTTCAATGGGAATAAAACAAACCTAGTGTTCCCTGGACAGTGTGTTTTTAATCAGGGAGCCTTCACATTTAAAAGGAAATCATTTGCATCATATTCGTATTCATTGTCCACCTACACAGGATGGGAGATTGGCTGAACAAAAAGGTTAAGTGTGCTGATGCCAAGAGGGTTTGCCCACTGCAGGGTCTTACCAATGAAAGCTCTCAGCTGTACCTGCTCCAGGAAATTACATCCAAAAACCTCTGTGTTCATGGCTCAGGGGAGTCAGACCTGGATTTTACAGTACATAAAAAGTCAGCTGAGTTTGCTGTGTGCATTATTTCATCCCAGGAACAGTTCAAGTATACCAAAACCAAAAATAAAGCTCAAGCAAAAGGAGGTAAACCAAAGGGAAGCTGCTGCAGCCCAGCCGACACGGTTTACTCTAATATGTCACTTTAGATCAACAGAGAAATGTCCTCCTGCAAAGCGTTTATCAAGGGACCCTTGCCTGGAAAAATGATACAAGACTTCTTTGTGCCTGTTGCAATAAAGCGTATGTGGTGTTGACCATGCGAGACAGCTATTCCCAGCCTGAGTTCACAGAACCAGCTGAGTCTGGGGCTGCTTCTGAAAAGTCTGTGAAACTCAACTGAGAGAGAAAAGCCAAGGCTACAATTTGCTGCAGGGATGTAGCCCTCTCCACTGGAAACTTTTAGGCACCTGCAGTTCAAGAAAAGACTGAAAATCACTTGTTTAAGTGTTTTATACAAGGTGATCTTTTTCCTTCCTGTAACGTTTCACCTGATATTAGATATTACCCCTAGTGACGAAAGACTCAAACCCCTTAAAAAAACCCCACCTTATAGTGCATCATTTCACTGACATGGTGTGGCAGTTCAGGACCACCGAGCACACACCCTAGAAAGCCTGTACATCTTTTATGAAAACATCTCCAGGCTGATCCTCCTTCCCCTTTGGCAGCCATTCTGGCAGCTTCACCTTTACCAGCTCCTACCAGAGGGACAGAACAGGCTCTCACATCTTGTGTGAACTTGTGGTTATCAAATGTCTGAGGAGAAATGATATTCAGAGATATTTTCCTAAAGATCAATAACAAGCAAAGCTTGTGCAAATATCAGCCAAAGCAGCTGCTGATGTGCAGGCTCCAGACTTGGAAAAGCAAATCCAATCCAAGCTTGCCACAGCAAACAGGTAGCAGTAGGGATGAAATATTTGCCTGAATTTTGATGACCTTGAACAATTCAATAAATCACATCATGTACACAGCTTGATAGGAGTCAGAGAGCTGCACTGCCCTTGAGAACGGGGCAGTGGGTTTTGGGAGGAAGGAAATAGCTGCCACATGCAGTAAATAAAAAGAAGGTTAAAAAAAAATACACACATAGCTCTGCTGCAGAATCATTTCATTCAGCCTGGCTGGAAACACGGGCAGCTACAAACCGATCATTCATCTCCAACATAAACACAGATCTGGTTAGGCCAGCAGTAACATAGGCTGAGATTTTTAGTAGATGACATAAATAAATGTATTTTTATATTTCCTGACCACATTAAGCTTGAAATCAGAGTTCTGAAATGTGAGCCACACAGTGTAAGACTTCTAATAGCCCATAAATTCAGATAGTCACAGTGAAGCAATGTTTTCTCCTTAAAGGTACATTTTGCTGCAGTGTATATAAATACAAGGGGACTTGTTTTTTAATGGATTTGGAATTATATGTAGCAGAACATGATCATTCAAAAAAAGGTTACAGTTCTCTTAGGAGGAGAGCAAGATGGAAACCACTTCAGAAGGCACAATCTCAGATTCCAAATATTAGTTTTACATGGAAAGACATTAGTAAGGAGATGGGGGAAGGGTGGGGAAAATTACTTTCTCCCCAAAAGGCACAACCCAGGAGAGGAGAGCTAAAACATCCCAGCTGAAGAAAATCAATGTATTCCTCTGTTCCTGTCCCACCTCTGCTGCACTGAGAAGGCACAAAACAAGTTCTGATCCTGTGCAGTGCATCCCCTTCCCATCTGTAAAGTAGGGATTGTAGTGCTGGAATCCCTTCAGGTGGTGTCAAAGGAATAAATGACCTTACAGAATTACCAGTAATACTTAAAAGCTCTAATACTTAGATGCTAAAGGTCATTTTTAACTTCCAGCCCTTACAGCACTTTCAAGTGGAGATGGGCATTATCATCATGATATCCCACACCAGGGAGCTGAGTACAACAGAGGTAATGAATTTTTCAGCTTCTCAGGACTGGTCAGTAGTGATCGGGAGTGATTTTCAGGTGGTGGTTGGCCACACAACACTTCAAAGGTGTTCAAGATCCATCAAGGCTGATGTCCAGGCTGTCAGAGAACCTGCAGGATGACAAGGCTGAGTCCCAGCACGGCATCTACACGAGCTCTGGCTGAAGGACAGCGCTGCACTGCAAGGACTTTGAAGGCAAGTCCTTCAATGTGGAACAAAGTCGTCTCAGTTTTGGACCTATTACTTTCTGCAGACCTCTACAGAGACACGTTCCCAGTGGGGGAGCAATAAAGAGCGTCAGTGTGTCCTGGCTCTGCCGCCCGTTATTGACTGAATGTTGCTGGAATAACCAAGATGAACATATCTGAGCACTGATGTCACTTCGATACAATTGCTTTGGAGGTTACTCAGTCTTCCTCGGGGCGCCTGTTCGTTTTCAGAGACTCGCTGATCTTTGTCTGGTGGCTGGAGTTTTATGACCAGAAAGAAATGGAGATGGCAGCTAAGAGCCTCACTTCACGACGAGTAAAAGAAGCCTTTTAAGGGAGAATTTGTCATTCCTAGCTCAGTTTAAAAACCAGCAGTTGAGACTAAGTAAATGGAATGTACCAGCAGAATCCATTTTACACCACCAAGTACTTTCAAGTGGAATTTAGCTGCATGATGGTGAACTAAACAAAAATAATAACCACCTCTCCACTCATCTACGTTAAGGTTGAAAAGCCAAGTATGCAAAAGTTGGAAACACCAAAATTAAGGTTGCCTTGTGCAGTCCTAATTCACTTCTCCTGTGCGATACAATTAAAAGATATTTTCCCCCACGGCCTCAACCCATTTAGTGGGCAGGATGAACAGAGCTATTCAGCATTTCTTTTTTTTACCTTTTCGAGTCAATGTGTGGCCTTGGTTTTATTTATAGCATGCAGTTTCAACTCTTCACTGAAAACAGGATTATTCATATCCTTGTGGGTTTTAACATAACACTTATCACAGAAATATTTGCTTCAAAAACATAACAAATGTCTCATGACAAAAGCCCTGCCAATGAGGTAGGATGGTAGCACGGTCCCTCCAGCCCAAGTGCTTAATCAGAATCAGAAGTCCCTCAAGATTGTTTTGATTAGCATGAGATCATCTGAATGTAATATGGTATATAACGTATTCTTGTTTTTAGCAAACCAATGGTAACAAAGCTCCATTTCTCTGAAAAAGCACTCCAAAACTTCCCCTGCCATGAGTTCTGTGTTTGAGAAACCATCTGTTTCCTTTCAGCGTCATCCTCAGCATTTGCAAACCTTGTTTTCTGTGGTTTGAAGCACCTCCTTCTAAGACCACTGGACAAACGACAAGCAAGGCCTAGACTGGAGCTGAGCAATGCAGCAGAGTAAGCCTGGAATGAAACTGTTACCAGCTCGCTTGGGTTTGGAAGATTGCCACTGAAATTTGCCATTTAAAAGGCAAAACCCAATATTACTTCCTACCTCTGTTTGCATTCCCTTATTTAGAAGTGTGCATGCATGTGATTATGTATGTACACCTAAAACCAAACAGAAGGCGTTTCTGATTGCAAAAAAATAAAACAACTTTATATTTGTAGGATTTCTGTTGCAACACAACAGTGCTAATGCTCTTTTTCAGCACGTAATCAACCATCGGCAAAGTTTAAAATGAACTTTAATTCAGGGACTACATAATCACTCTTCTCACAAACAAACCAATTTACATCCACCCTTTTGATTTGGATCCAAGCTACAAATCAAGTAACTCTTCTTTTGAAACACTGTCTCTGCAGAAAATAATCTTAAGTTCTCAAGTTCTTCCACCAGCACCAAACCCATTGGAGAAATACGATTTTCAAAGTTGATGCAAGCCTGCAACGCCACCTGCACAAGCTCTCAGACAAATCCATTTATGATTCCCCAAATCACACTGCTGGTTTGACATTACAGTCTTAGAGAAAAATGCTTCTGTTAGAAATCTTTTCTTTAACTTACTCACTGTTCTGACAGCCATCAGGATCCTTTATATTCTTCTGGTCCATACTGCTTATCTCAACCCGTTCCTCAGTGATAGCCTCTTCAGAGGAGAGGATCTGACGGCTGAAAGAAAAATGCAGAATGTTTACACTTTATATCCACAAGACTGGAATTTTGGCAAGTCTGAAGTTTTCAGCATTATTATTTACTATTATTATTATTACAAATACAGTTTGGAATTTGTATTTTTGGCATAACTGGAAGATTCATTGTAAAGAATGTAGCTCTTAAATTTTAAAATGTGTTAAATCAGCTCGGATTATTTTGAACTCAAGTACTTCAGCAATGACAGGGACTAAGATTCTTTTTTGATTTGGTGTAGTCAAAAGAAAGTTAACAAACATGATCTCAAGTATCACTTAGCAGCATCTTTAAAATATCACCATTATTATCTTAGGGTGCAGCTCCCTGAAACACTGGTGCTGCTACAACCTGCATTGGATCAAGACAGTTTTGTTAGTTAGAATGGCTTTTTTTCTTAGATTCAAAGCTATTTTAAAGTTTAAAAACTTTAAGAAAACCAATCAAATCATCCTTAACTGGAACTACTACTGTCCAGCCTATCTTTTGCTCTGGATTTATAAGGACATGCTTCATTTACAATGTAAGTGATCCCACCATAACACCTCTTGGTTTAAGGCAAGATCTCTAATTTAGGCAGACAGGAGTTGATGCTACTGCCTAGAAGTAACTCCATCCACCACCATGATCCTTTAGCAATATCAGCACTACAGCTCAATACAAATCAGCTGTAGTTGCACCAGAGACCCTTCCATCACAGGCATGGACTTCACCTATCTAAGAGTTTGTATAAACACAGCAGGGACACAAAGGATCCCTTCCTCAAAGACACTGATGCGATTATTTTACTCTTCCAGCAGCGAGGATCACCAGGCAGTTTGCATTTTAGTCTCTCAGGAAGGAAGATTGTTTTCAGTCCTGTTTTACAGATGGGAAACTTGAGGAGGAACGAGTTTGGTAGCAAGACACAATGAATTATGCTCTCTGAAAGTGGACATGTTCTGAGCGCTGGACATAAAGCTCAGTGAGCTTCCAGTTTCGCAGATATTAGCACTCACTAAAACTCAGAATCCATAGACACTCACAAGCCTGGTATGGATGTTGCTTCATCCGCATGCCTCAGGAAGCTGTGGTGATGTAACAGTTGCCACAGCTACTATACAAGGCACAAATTACAGAGTATAATCATCCTACGGCCAACATCTGGTCAAGTTTAAGATGGGAATCTCATAAAGCTTCATAGTTACATCTCCTCGTGCTTTTCTGAGCTTGGATCCAACCTCAGCTGAGGGCTGGGTTGTTTTTTGAACTTTAATAAATGCAATCTCTGATTCATAGCAGTGTTTCAATGAATTATTTGCATTATTCCCAACAACTGTCACTGTAGGAGCTCACCCCAGCTGCAAGAGAATTGAGATTATCCTGGTTCATCTTCACACTTTTCCCATGGAGTTTAAAAGTTTACCTAGGAAATACGGAGCCTGGCAGTTCAGAAAGCAGTTCTCAGTCATACCTTCTAGGCTGGCGTGAAAGATGAAATGCCCAAGGGGTGCATTTTAAAACTGGCAGTTAAATTGGGAAGCCAGAAGCACTGAATGTTAATGTTTCATAAGCTGAATATCCATAGAAAGAACAATTGTATGATTTTAGTAATGAGCTGATTCAACTAATTCAATAATGAATTAATTCAACCCCTTCCAAAACAACTCACAAACTCTTACCCATTATCAATTTACAGTGCCTGGGGACCTTCATTTATTATCGCTGTTCCTAGTTGTTTTATGTATTTATGTTATGGGTGCAGTGTAAAAATGGATGTGGAAAAAAACCTATAGCTGTGTTTTTGTGTTCATACTCACAAACAGGAACGGGAAAACTTCCAAAAGCATTCTTGGTGTTTTGTACTTGTCAAGACACTTCATTTGCTCTCATTCCCAAGCTTCAGAAGCTTCCTCTTTGTGATTGCAAACAGATGACGGTGGAGCGTGCAATTAGACACATACAAGTAAATTCCAATCAGTGGTAGCCTGCAGCAGCTTCGCAGTATTCACATCAAATGGAAGCCAACTCCTAGCATGAAGCTGTTAGATAAATTAAAATTGATTTTTAGAAGCAAACTTCTGTGACCTTCTTCATGGCACCCAGCAGTATCTATAACATCTGTCATTTATTAGACATCATGGTTGGGATTTTTGACCATCCACTGAGCTTGGACATTCAAAAACCAGTCTGCACCTTTGACAGCATCAGTGCAAATGTGAGTTTTGACTATTTGGGAGAACAACGATTCACAGAAGGGGGAAGTGTCTGCACCTCTTTACATGCACCAAGAAACATTATTAAGAATATACAATTTAGGAGCTTATTTGAAAATAACACCTTTAAAATTTGAGCTTTTAGTACAACTAGAATAGATTCTGCAGATTTACCCTACCCTTGCCAATCTTTACAATCTTTCTTTCCAAAACAGAGAAGACAGATTCTCCAATATTGTAGTTTTTCCAAAAATTCCCCCAGTAAAACCAGTGGTTAGTGTTAGCAGCTATTCAGTGCACTCAGTGGGCGTAAATATGACAGCACTGGCTTTCATAACAGTGTAGGAACTGCTAAGTAAATATGGTCTAAGTTTCTGAGTTACCTATCTTAATCTCTGATAGCAAGGTCAGGTCCACCACAGTTTATTGGGTAAATGGCAGAGCTCTGCAAATACGATCACATCAGTCTGGCTAAAAACATTTATATAAGAAATAAAAATGGCTCTGAGCATAGAAAAGTTGGCAATGTTTATTTTAAAGTTACTGGGCAACCCTGGTGTATATGTGCAATTTCAAAACCAGGCTTTTAGTGCAGAATGAGTCTTCAGTGTCCTTGATCTCTTTTTATAGGCAATGAAATGCATCCCCCACATTTCCAAACACTTTAGAGCCTTTGGAATTCACTCGATCATAAGAAACAGTCCTAAACATCTTCTCTATTAACAACTATATTGCCCCAATTACTTCAGGTCAAAGCAACATGATTGATTGCAAAGCAAAGCATCCTCATTTCAATGACTTCCAGTTTTCTGTTTTTCTCTGAAAAGCAAATCCAGGCCATTCGTACAGTGAGGCGTTAGACAAAAAGTTTCCAAAAACAGCTAGCAGAATGCAACGAAAGTAATTTAGTAACACAGAAAAAATACAAGTACAGTTATACAAGTGTTCGTGTTCCAAGAACAATTGTAAGTGGGTTTTGTTTTGATTTTGAAAAATCTCCAATATCTCAGGGTAGCTGCAGCAGACCACACACTGGAAAATTATGTGTTTTTCTGGTCACTGTATAATAAGAAAGGATTTTTCTCTCTGAGACAGAAAAGGCCTATTCAAGGTTGGAAAGGGAGTGTAACTGGGAAGAATGAAGAATCAGGAAGCTGGGGAGAGAGGTTATAATTGTGTGAGGATGACTTGGTCTGGTTGTCTGAACGGCTGCCAGGGAGTTAGGAAAGGCAGCTTCTTCTTTTTCATCAGCCTGGGCAAAACACATAGGCTAGAAGCAAAAATCACATAAACACCAGTTTGATGATATCTGTTATTAGGGGTGACTCCACCTCTGGTTGTCTAAGAGGTTGTGCAATACAAAATGTAGCATAGATAGAAAATCAAGTGGGAGGATGAATATCAATCGGTTTAAGACAGTGGGGTTTGTGCCAAAGTTTTTGTGCTATAGTCACATAGCAATTTCTCAGCGAGAAAATGCATAAATATCTACATCATTTATGGATGCAGATCCACTCCAGGCTGTAGACAAGGAGCCAGCAGACAAGTTGTAAACTGAGAGTTAGTTGTGAGTTGTGACTTTCCCCTGACTGCAGAACCCACCGCAGTGAGCCAAGAGCATAACCTCCTTTCCAGGTTATTTTACTGCAGTCACTGGGCAATTCTGGATGGACTCCACCGAGTACATTTTTTTAGCATTCTTCTTACCAATAAAAGAAAATAAAAGATTTTATAGCCTTGATGTGTTTCTGGCACATTATTGAAACTGCTGCTAATAAAACTTTCCCAATATTAAACAAGAGGAAAAAATGACCAAGCTGTAGCAGTGTAAATATCTCACGACTTTAAATAAAAAAAACAAGCCTAAACTTGGGCTTTTATGCAGTAAACTAGAAAACAACATCACAGGAAAATATTGTGTTAAGAGAAGAAAATCCACATAAGCACAACTGATACAAACTCTGTGCCATTTCTGTCCAGTCTCCGTTTCTCATCTGTAAACAGGGGTCATCTTTGTCTTTGCTTCCACTGCCCGCTCTCTGAAGAGTCATAGTCTCTCTCCTACCATGCCAAAGCATTTGTTTTTGGTGTGTTTTTTATGTGCAGTTGTGATTTAACGAGGAATGAGTAATGCTCACTCTTAATCACCACAACTCTAGTGTGACACAGCACCACAGTGACTCCTGCACACTGTCCTGCCCAGCTCTGCAGCAAATAAAGCATGACAATGGACAGCGAGTACTTAAAAACGTCCCTTAAGCGCCAGACTCACCTGCAGTGGGGTAACCTATGTATACAGTACTGCCCTTTACATGCATCATAAATCACAAAGTGCATGAGCTGTTTGATTTTCAATGATTACCACCTCTGTATTTTAAAATGGTCCGTCCCGATGAGCAGAAGTCAAGCACGTGTACCAAGAGACCTGCATGGAGGAACAAGGAGCTCCTGACGATATTCCCTCTATGGTTTCAATGCCCTTTTTCACTTCTGAGATCAGAGGCAGTATCTGAACTACATTGTTGTCACTTATTTCATGCTACCAGGCAACATTTTTCGTGTTAATGCTCTTTGGTGAATTTGACCACGAGAGGGCACCAGTACTGCTTAAAAAAATCCCCAAACAAATAAAAAAAACCCAACAAGTAGGTAAATAAATTAATGGGAATTTGCTTACAAACTGTATAGCTTCAAAGCAGCAGCCATGGGGTGCACTGCATGGGGAGAAAATCACCCAACTACCCAGAGCCAACAGAACGGGTGCTTTTCCTGCTTCCCCTGCAGAGCACTGTCCTTGGGGTGTCTGGTGAAAGGTTCACACATCTTTCTGCATCAGTTTAGTCCAGATCCTCTCTCTTGTTTTTTTCCACAGAGACACCGCCATAAGGAATTTCTCTAGAAACAAAAGAAAAGAAAAAGCCTATTATTATTCAAGATTGCTTCAAAATTATGCCATGTAAAAACAAACCCCTTGGCCTCACACAACCTCCCAGCGAGATCTCCCTGCCAAATACCATCTAGGATACAGGCATTTGTACCAAGAGGAAAAATGTCTACAAATACCCTAATCAAGGGTAAGTGCAATTAGGTATGAACATATAGATCCCTCGCAAAGCTAATTTTGCTTACAAAGGGAAATAGCCCATTGCTAAAAGATCCGTATGGTTAGCTAAACCTTTTCCTGCAGCGCTGGCTGTGAATACAAAAGGATTGTTCTTTTTTGTTTTGGCTGTACGTGAACAAAATGCTGTTTTCAACGAGATGCTTCTCCCGAGTTTTTGTGACGGTTGGATTAATTCCGTGCAATTATTCCCTGAAAGTGAATTTATTCTGAATGCCCCGGTAAATTTCTGGCAGTTCAGAGGAATCGCCCAGCTGGGACACATCCATTGCGAGGAACACCAGGTAAGTCAGAAATGGGGGAAAAATTAAAATAACTCAGTCTGTAATCAGGGTAGAAGGTGGTGGAGCTGCTAGAGAATAAGAGACTCGAAAAGGTGTTTTAAAACACCAGCCTTATAGTCTAAACTTGATGAACCTTTTGGCACTATTTGAATTACCTGTTTATTCTGCTGTATTTCTAAAGGTATGTGGCAGAAAACAGAGCAATGAAGAGTTCCAAAAAGCAAGTAATCACTTGAAATTTGATAGAATATTCTGCAATGAACTGTGCATAAAATGAAACGATTTTCTTCAGTACAGGGTGTTGTAAAATCGTGTTTGCTTAAAGATGAGTTTTTTGTGCTCGAGCAATTCTTGAAGCACTGAAATTATTCCTAATACAGTTACCAGGCCAAAGAGTGACAAAATAAGCTGATTTTGACTCAGTTGTTATTCCTAGCTCCAAATGAGCTACCTAAAATACAAATCAGATAGTTAAAAATGTCTAAAACCATAACACCTTAAAATGGTATTAAAACTACTCTTTAACTTCGGAACAGAAAGATCAGCACCCCTGCAGAAGCACACAGTCCTGATCCTGTCTGAACAGCCCTATTCCCAACAACTGTAAGTATTAATTTTCCTTTCCAACTTCCAAAAGCTTTGTTTCCATTACACATTTAGGTGGTGAGATGCTAGCAGCATAATCCTTTTCATTTCTGGCTCCCACTCCCAATCACTGTTTGTAGGGGTTTAGTTACTGACACTGGTGGGACGGTTTGAAATCCAGAACAAAATATCAACAAAAAGACTTTTAAAATAAAGCTAAGTAACATTATGGAAAATATGCAGAGAGCACCTCTAAGAGTTACGATTTTGTACTTCATTCTTCTCTCATTTTCATCATCTTGCTTAATTGCATCTTCCACTTAGCCCAAGCGCTGCTTTCAGCCTTTTATGAAAATCATACCCATTTAGCAGAAAAAATAAGCTCTTCCCTTTTGATCCCCCTAAGCCCACTTTGCGGAACAGCAATACTTGACAACGCTCTCCTGTTTCATCAGGTGGGAACTCGCAGAGCGCGCTTTGCAGTGATGAAATCAACAGCGATGAAAACTTATGCTCTGAGAGTATGGTACATGCTGGTGCCGATGATACGGCTGAACACCGCTGAGGATTTCCAGTGGACAAAGAATAACCCAGGCTCTTTCTATTACGGCACTTTCCCAGCTGGTACTTTTGAATTACAGTTTACTGTGGGGTTTATAATGCTCTAGATCCACTTGGCTGTTTGCACAAGAAAGCTACCAAAAGGTTTTCCTTGTCACAGGAAAGCACAGCATAACAAATCACAGTATAACAAACCACACCTGAGAACTCTTCTTTTTCATAAATAATCTACGAGTAGTGAAGAGTTATAAACTAAAACTGCCCAGCTAATTGAAGAAATGAGCGTGAGTGAAATAACTGTGCTGGGTTTGTTTCAAGCTGTTCAGTATTGCCCAATTCACTCTTCACTACTGCTTTATGAAGTAGTGTCCTTTCTTCAACACATATTTATACACATCCACACCTTTTGTTCAACCAAAATCTAAACTAAAAAGATCTAGGCACTGATTTGCTTTCATGATCAAGTTTTTAACTGGCTTATGAAATAAAATAGTCATGTCCTTTTGTATCATACTAGGAAAATAAATCAGAATCTATCTATTTTTACACAACAACTAAACTTGTAATTGCTAAAATACCCATAAAAACTAGCAGGCAGAAATAACGTGAGGACCCAATTTTTTCTTGCAGTAAGACACTGCTGCCACGCTATGGATGCACTACCTCAGCAGTGTAAAATAGCAGTCATAAGGTTTAATATCTGAAAGAATAAGATTTCTTTTTCAGTGCATGAGAAAAGGATACTTTTAGTCTATACCCCATTTTCAGGCAGTCTCTTTTTACACATCAATAATAGAAACAATTGGCCTCTTGATCGTGCAGTCACACATATTTCACGCCAAGCTCTGTAGCTGTGAAGGTCTATCGATTACTTTCTCTCATGAAAATTTAGTACAAAGACCAGTTTTGCAGCAAACTGTTTAAATCATAACTCGCTTCTTTTTACCTTCAGGTTTTTTATGGGGTGTTGGAAGCTCTGCATACCAGACTGAAGGGGCCTGGGACAAGGATGGGAAAGGACCAAGTATCTGGGATGCTTTTACTCACAGGAAAGGAAAAGTGTTTAGAAATGAAACAGGAGATGCAGCATGTGACGGGTACCACAAAGTGAAGGTATCGTTACAGAGGAAGTATCCCTCTAGAAACGTTCTGGGGCCATTTCACAATACTGAGTTCCCATTTTGAAGTAACAGCAAAGATTAAATGCTTGGGTTGCTCCACAGCCACAATCAACTTTGGAAGCCAAGGGCTGGTATCTTCAATTAATTCAGTTAAAACCTTCTTTCCTCATAATCTCATAGAATCATTAATACCACAGCATCTCAGGTTTTCAGGATTTTTGTGTCCAAAGAAACAGTCTAAATTGTGTGGGAAGTCCAAATGCTTAGTCAGAACAACAGTGAATGCATTTTATCTTCGAATAAAATTCACATCTTTCTGTGTGTGTTTGGGTAGCTTTAAAGTTCTATTTATATTTAAGAAGAATACAATTTTCTGTTGCAGAATACCTCCACTCATTTTTCCACCCTCTACTTGACGGCGAATCCATTCAGTTACCATGGTTGTTAACTCAACACATTACAAGACTCCTTTGCAGAGTCAAAATAAATGGAGAAAAATGAGGTATACAAGTAGCAAGAGCCATCATCTCAAACCAATGCAGGAATAGCTGATGGAATCCACTTTTGTGCAGCTCTTCTGCATTCAGTACTATTCAATACATGAGTAAGTGAAGTTATTCTGCTTGGACTTGAGCTATGTTAACTGGATTTTGTTTTCACAGGACGACATTCAGTTACTGAAGGAGCTGAAAGTGAATCACTATCTATTCTCTATCTCGTGGCCTCGCATTATGCCCACTGGCATCAAAAGTAAGCATAACCATTTCACCGTATTCTTACCAGGATTAGTAGGCAAAATTCCTTGGTTACATTTTTCAGATGTCTATTTGAGAACCAGTCCAGGTAATTTCTTGTCTGTGTTTCATCAGCAGAGGAATTGAATGAGAAGGGAATACAGTTCTACAACGACACAATTAACAGCCTTCTGGAAAACAACATTACCCCTATTGTGAGCCTCTACCACTGGGACCTTCCTCAGGTCAGACAACATTTAAAGTAGTGAAATGTCTAATATAAATGTGTCTGAGAGAAATACATTTCCTAGAAAAATGTTTCAAGATGCCTGCATGCTTTTAAGTGTGCTTGGAATTATTTTCTGTTCCTTTGCATTGTGTGTACATTGTAGTTTCTATTTTTGAAAAACCTTCTGAGCTACTGAAATATAAATTGGTCTCTGTTAATAGGCAGCTGAACTTTAAATGACATTACTGATTCCTCAAATTCTTCTTTATGAAGGTTCTCCAAGAAAAGTATGGCGGCTGGCAAAATATAAGCATGATAAATTATTTTAATGATTATGCAAATGTATGTTTCGAGAAGTTTGGCGATCGTGTGAAGCACTGGATTACTTTTAGCAATCCTTGGGTAAGTTATCGATGCTTTTCTTTCAGTCACTCCCATTACACCGTTCTGCTGCCAAAATTCAGTGGAAGTAACACTACAGGCCACTACATCATCCATGGAGCAGTGGGGCAGTAGATGGGAGCCAAGGGGAGGGAAAGGAAAAGGCGACAGAGGTTGAGAGAGAGACCAACCATGCAGAAGAGCACAGGATCCAAGGCCACAGGATGGTAGCAAATTGCTGCTCTGCTGTTCAAGGAATAACTAATGCTGTGTATTTGTAGGCAGCTGCCGAAAAGGGTTACGAGACAGGAGAACACGCACCAGGACTGAAGCTCGGTGGATGCGGAGCATACAGAGCAGCGCACCATATTATTAAAGTAAAACTAAAACCATTACTTAAATTATGTGTAAATTAAGAACTTTTTGTACAGTAAGATTTTTTAATTCTGCTCTGTAAACACAAATAGTTTTGCAATGGTGTCATTTCCAACTAGCACATCCAAGGTATCACCTGACTATAATCCATCAATCCATATGCAGATGTAACAGGAAACGCCAAGTGCTTGATGTGACATTGCTGCAACAACTTAATTTCTTTCTTACAACTTGTGTCACTTTTACACTGTTTCAAACTGGTTGAATCAGAAAGTATCCAGGTTACTTTAGAAACAAGGAGTGAAATCCTGACCTGTTGCAATGAACTTGAATTTTTCACATGACTTCAGTAAGGCTGGCTCTCGTTAAAATAGACTTTCATTTGCCTGAACTAATTAGGCAAGGACAGCCAAAGACTGGAGATGCTGGACAGAACACTATACTGGATGCTGCTTATTGCCTTCATAGGGACCTCCTGGAATTTAGGAAAGGAACCTTGCATCAATGCTTTTTTAACATTTTATATGAAATTAAAGCTTCTACAATACACATTAAAGAAATTACGTGGTATTTTCAGACACACCTTAGTGCGATAACTTGATCTTCACTAGCTTTCTATATCAACTATGGCGTAACAGATTAAAATGTGTATATGATTTTTAAACATTTTTTAATTTACAGACTCATGCGAAGGTCTGGCACTCTTACAATAACACATGGCGTAGTGAGCAGCAAGGTAATAAGGATTCATTCTGTAATTATGCTTCTGTTTCTAGTAAGGGCTTAAAGATTATGCAGAAACTGCAGAATTGTCCCTTTGTGTTTTAAGGCATGGTTGGGATTTCCCTCACCAGCGACTGGGGTGAACCTGTTGATCCACACAGCCAAACAGATAGAGACGCTGCTGAGAGATACATACAGTTTCATTTGGGATGGTTTGCAAATCCAATTTACAGAGGAGACTACCCAGAAGTTATGAAGAATTACGTAGGTAAGTCCCAGGAACCGACTGTAACGTGAATAAATGACACACTTCAAGCACATTATAGCGGAATAACCCCTGACCTCTGTGCGGTTTAATCAAGTGTGAGGACGCAAGCGGGACAAGGCAAAGCAACAAATGGCTCATGGGCAGTTTGGGGGTCATACTGGAACTAAAATTTGAGCTGCTGTTGAGCCCTACAGTTGCACATCCGAGTGCTCCAAACTGGAAAGGAAGCAACCACCTCACTTTTCAGTCACAGTCCATTTTCAGTGGCCTAACAAAGACAGGGAGTTGTTAAGTACTCTTCTGGATTTTTCACCTAAGGACAAAGAACCAGGGGTTTTCATCACTGAAGCTTGCATTTCTACAGCCTTCCACTACCTTTTTTACACAGAATGAAGAAGGTAGGCAATGTACCCAGCAGCAAAGCATTTCCTTTCTTGTCATGTTATGTTTTTAAGCATTCTGTTGACATTTATCATGGGGGAAAAAAACAAAACAAAAAAACCCCAGTTCAATTCAATGTCTTTTCCACATCTTGTACCCAACTTCCTTCTCCAAAGTAAAAAGATGAAAGATCATTTTATCTTAAAAAAAGCAATCAAACTAAACTGTCCTCTGCCCTGACAGCAAGTTCAGGAACACCGTATTTATTGTTGGTGAGGTAAAGAAAACAAATTTCTCTGCTCCTCAGAACTTTCCTGTAATTATTTTGATAGGTAAGAAGAGCGCCCAGCAAGGCCTGGGGACATCAAGATTACCAACTTTCTCGGTGCAAGAGAAAACCTATATTAAAGGCACGTCGGATTTCCTGGGAATCGGTCATTTTACCACGCGTTACGTTATACAGAAGAGCTTCCCCTTTCTACAAGTGTCCGGTTACCACACTGACCGTGACCTGGCTGAACTGGTGGACCCAAATTGGCCAGCTCCAGGACCTAAGTGGTTATATTCTGTGCCTTGGGGATTTCGAAGATTACTCAACTTCATTAAGGTGATCACAGAGTCCGTCTTGAAAAGGGAGTGAACAAAATGTTGGGTTACACTTACACTATTTTAGATTTTCAAGATTTTCACCTGATATCTGTCTCGTCATACTGGAAAGTTTCTTTGCTTAAAAAAACCCATCCCTTAATTTCAGTTCAGAAAACTATAGAATTTACTAATTTTAAAATAAAAATACATCATTAACTTCAATTCCTAGTTACACATTGTTCTAACCAAAGGTAACTGTAAATAAATCTAGAAAATTGCTTTTAATGCATTTTACTACGACTCTCATGCTCTGTCGAGTTAAGATGGTTTCATTTCTATGAACCAGTCTGAATGCATCTTTGTTTGCAGACACAGTATGGGAACCCTCTCATTTATGTGACAGAGAATGGCGTTTCTGACAAGGTACAGTGTACTCAACTGTGTGATGAATGGCGGATAGAGTATCTGAAAGGATATATTAATGAAATTCTGAAAGGTAACTTGAAAAACATCTTTTTAGTGCATGAGCTTTTTGAGCCTTTTCACCTTCTGATTATTTTTCACTCCTGTTATTTACATCGTAGAGAAATAAATATTCACAGATCAAAATGGGCTGCAAACTAGACTAACATATTCTTTCACAACAAGGACAACCTAGCCAAACGTACTGATGCTAATGAATACAATAACCTGTATGAGATTTACTACTGTAATAGACCATCAGTTTCCACTTTCAGAAAGGAGAAACTAATTACCATTCTTACAGAGCTCTGTTACCTCTAAGCTGAAGATAACATTTTCAAAGAATCTAAATTACTTTATGCTTTGCCAATTTTTTGTCCTTCTCCCCCCTCCCTATCTCCTTCTGGTATAAAACAAACCCCCTACAGAACCATATTTTAAGGATGATGAACATAGGCAACAAGTTTAACAGTAATTTGTATTCTGTTGACAGCTCTAAACGATGGTGTTAATGTCCAAGGTTACACCGCCTGGTCACTGCTGGATAAATTTGAGTGGAACAAAGGCTTCTCTGAAAGATTTGGATTTTATCACATTGATTTTAAAAACAAGAACAAACCACGATACCCAAAGGCATCCGTTGACTATTATAAAAAGATTATCAATGCAAACGGATTCCCAAATCCACGAGAGGTAACGGCAATCGCTAACTTTATTCTTATTTCTTTTTTTTCCTTCCTTATATGGGCAAATACCACATCGAATGTCATGAAACAACTTGCATGAATACGGCACATGAAATTTGACACTTTGGTTCTGTAAATTAGGGATGCATTAAACACACAGGCCTCCAGAGACAGAGAAAGTGGAAACTGCCTCAATTACTGTTTCTAAAGCATTTCACAAACTCTAACTGGAATTACTGATGTGATCAAAAGTTCTGAATCATGAGTTACCTGCGTGCTGTCAGATTTCTAGGCAGAAAATTGCACACATGTGCTACTTAATGGGAAAACAATATGGAATATATTCTGTGCTTTTAAAAAGTTTATTTAACATTTAACTGAACGAAATGTATTGCAATAAAAATCACAGAGGTACAAAGAAACTTTTGGAAAATCGTGTGTTGACAGAATAAAATAGTTTCAAGTCAATTGTAAAGGACAAATGTTCAGGGACAGAGAAGCTGCTGTGAATGAACAGAAATCGCATTTTAACAGAACCTCTGCATGTCAACCTTCACAGGTGAAAAACTGGCATCGGACGGCCATGGACACCTGCTCCACCACGCACCAGCTCCTTGCTACAGGTGATTATGCATCTTCTGGTTTGTCTTATAAAAGCTTATCATGTAACTTTTAAATTTCTCTGTGAATACTATTATTAGTGGGTTCTAAAAAGATTTTATTCCCTGAAAGCACAGCAGCTTTCAAATACAACAAGCCTCTAAAGAAAAATGTCTTTATTTACTCCCTCCAACTAAAATCACTGCAGCAAAACAGATCAGCTTTGGATGTTAATGGAATACACAAGCTGTAAGAGTTATTATTTAAAATTAAGGCTAGGGATGGCAGTACTATCCTTAAAATTATTAAAAGTGCTAAATGCTCTTTCAAACATAAAACCAAACCACAGAAATCGAGACGACCATGTAGACAGAAAATCTCCAAAATGTTTGACTCCTCCACGAAACAAAACTATTAAACTATTATTGCTGTTTCTGCCAATGTCAACGTTTAACAAAATAATTTTAGCCATAAATGTCCAAAACAATCCTTAATCTATGTTAACTCTAAGTTAATTATTGGTATGCTCCTTTAATCCAGGAGATTGAGTTTCTAACGTATTCCTCATTTCTCAAATTTTAGATTCCCTGATTGCTCACATGGAAACGGTGACAGAGATTGTTCTTCCTACAGTTTTCACACTCTGCATCCTCATCAGTATTGTCCTTCTAATATTCTACCTTCGAAATCACAGATAAAATTGCATGCTTACACACATCTACATTTCACATAATAAATAAACTGTTCTATTCTGCTGGATAAAGTTTACCACAGGCGCCTCTTTTTATACCACTGTAGAGATAAAGAAACACTACCTTACCTACCCACCTAGTGCTTTTATAGGTTTTCTACTGAATTCTCAAAACATAATATTGTTTATCAAAACCCAAAGTAAATTTTCTTTCTGCGGTACTTCCTAATAATTTTAAGTAGCAGATTTTACGTTTCTTATTTTGGAACCACCTATGATTTTATGATATATTGCACATAGAAATGTGTATTATAAAGTAATCCAAGCACTTCCAGAATGGAATATTCCACCTCAAATTCACTTCTGCTGCAGGCAGGAACAATTTAAGTACATAATATGACCATCCAGCTGTATTTGTCCTCCTGTTGTGCTTGAAATTATTCCTCTAAAGCAAAGCAACAAACAAGTTTCCTGTTCGTCTTGTACTTTGGTTTCAATGCTGCATGTGCATATACTGAATGCAAAGCAGCAGGACATAAATCCAAAAACTACCTTATTTTTAGCTTCTTTTTAAAGGCTTTAACTATTAAACTGAGAGTTATTAAGATGTAATATTAGGAAAGGGATAAGAAATAAGATGTACTGAGAAGAAACCAGGAATTATAGAAATTACAGTTTTTAAAAAGCATGAATATTGGGGTTTTCCTTAATCTTACTTATCAATAATGATTTTTTAATGCAAAACTTTTGTCTCTAATTAGTTAATCAGCATAGACTCCACTACGTAACTGTTTAAAATTACACCACTGAAGCACTACATACCCTATCTAATCAATGTAAGAACATACACAGCAGTCAGGAATTAATCCAAACACATTGATAGGATTATGCCCAGCCAATTGTACTGAACACTTTTTTCAGAAAAGTATACAAAAGTATACGAGACAACACTGTTAAAATAATTCACTTTGCATTGAGGGGAAAAAATTAATTTGAAGAGGAGAGAGAAGCACATCCAAGAAGACTCCAAAATATAAATATGGGGACAAAGAAAAATGAAACTCAGAAGTTCACAATGCCCTGGATGAACAGCTTTCCAAATAAATCTGGATGATGAAAAGTCACTTGACACCAGGAAAACAGGACAATATTGCTTGTTTTGTTGGGTTAAGATAATTCACACTTCGAACAGAGTCTGATTGCGTTCTTAATGAATAAAAATAAAGTTTAAAAACCCAAAGTGCAGAATTTTATTGAATGTTTGTAAATATGTGAAGACAAATATCTACTATATTTTCAAAATTATACTGTACATTCATAATTACACATTTATAAACAAACTAGAAGGGTGCAGGTGAATTATGCCTGCATATGCCACACTTCAAGCAAACAACTCAGTAAGGCGGACTGTTCTTCAGATCACAGAGTGTTTCTAAATAAACTGTTGGGACACAGAGAATACTGAACTTTCCCTTTACTGTACCTGTTGAGTGCCTGCCTGCAGAGTAACATGTATTTATGCAAAGTGCACCTGACTGCACTTAGCCATCGCAATAAAATACATTCTTTCTTCGCTCATTCCATTAACTGTGGAATCGGAAAAGAGACCTGTGTAGGCAAAAGAAAAAAGATGTGATTAGCCACCACTCTTAGAAAGAGAAATTGTAGATTAGTTCACGTAGCGCCTTCAAGGACTGGTTTCCAAACTTCAGTTTTATTGAAAGGAGCAGTTTGTGACAAAAATTGAGAATGACGAGAAAGCTTTACCAAAGCATTCCCCTACATCAAACCTCATCCCAAAAAGGAAAACTATTTCTACACCAGTCTATATGCTTAATTCTTCCCCATTCTCATGCTTTTTCACTTGTTCTCTGTTTACCGCAGCAAGGCATTTCTTCTTTCCTTAGCACCCGCTTGCTTCTCTGACTGAGGCCAGCGTTCAATAACAGGTAAATCACAAACACATTC
The DNA here is from genome assembly GCF_000695765.1 of Mesitornis unicolor. NCBI lineage: Eukaryota > Metazoa > Chordata > Aves > Mesitornithiformes > Mesitornithidae > Mesitornis > Mesitornis unicolor. The sequence continues at coordinate 10,267 of NW_010186271.1, read as the reverse complement.
TCAGGTACACTGGCAAAGATTTTAGGAATTAGATATAAGGTACCGTGTAGATTATTTAGCGATCATGTCACATTTGAAACTATTCTGTCACTTTAACTCTAAAAACACAGCTCGGCAAAGGTGAGAAGGCAGGAATTCACCACTTTTGTGAAAACCTACATTCTAGAAATACCATCTCACCCTTTTATTAAAAGGCAAAACATCGTTTCACTTTTGCTGAAAACATAAGTAAGAAAATGTTCAGATCCACAGAATCCAGTATAAAAACTGAATTTGAAGCCTGTGCTTCATTATTTCCTGTCACCACAAATATTCCTTACCTGTATTGTTTGATGTCATATGTTCAACGGGAGGATTAGTACTAACTTGCCAGGTTGTTTTAAACTCCTTCTGTCCGTGCCCACTACTTATGTCCACCTTCCATATTTCTGGGTGATCACTGACAGAATAATCAAGAAATGTCAAAATTCAGTCAGAATTCTTCTGAATTTTAACGCCGCAAAGACTGAAACTTCTCTTACTTTTGATAAACGTTCTTGACAAGTGCTGGTCTGATCGGCAGCTGAAAGACGTGCTTCTCATTTAGAGGGTTTTCCTTATAATACTTCATGCAAATTCTACAATAGATATCAATAGTTACTAACTTTCTTTGGAGAAATGCTTGTGCAACACTGCATAAACCTTGTGCAAAATTAACTATACACTCAGATTTTACGGATTCCTTTGGTTTGCAATTTCGGTCACAAAGGAAAATGTAGCAGAAAGATCCAGCTGCTACTTCTGGGGTCTCATTATCATCAACATAAAGGAGTGCTGCTTCTTTTTTAAGAGAGTTTCTTTACAGGTCTCAAAGAGAATCTATTTGATATTGTCACTGAAAGAGCAAGAAGTAAAAATGAAATAATTACTGTGTCAAAGGGAAGAGGTTCTCATGTTTAAAATGAAGTGAGATTGCACAGCTGACCATTACTTCCAGCATGTGGTGAAGCTTTTGAACACGATGAACTTGTTCTTGTAGATCTACTGACGTGGAAATGAAGTAAGCCTGGAACAGCAAACAGCTTCTGCTCTTAACTGGACACTCAATACAATCTCAGTATAAATAATTTTCCTGTTTCTTTTGAGAAGCCAACTTTTTAAGAATGGCCCAGCAGGGTAAGAATAAAGTTCCACGCTATCAAAGTATGAACAAAGGTTCATACGGTAGGGAATAATATATAAATACAGAAACAATACAATATTTCTGCAGTATATCCATCCTCATGATTTGCAATTCAGTTTCTCAGCTTACAGGAATGATATGACTTGCATCAGTTAAGTGTGCTCTACATTATACTGCTTTCAGAGTGAAGAAAAAAAATGTATCTCACCAAGCAGTTTAACGTTGCAAGTTCCTGGCCTATAAGATGAACAGGGAAAAAAAAATTACTACAGTGTCAGATAAAACATAAGCAACATTCAGGTAATCAAACAGGGATTTCTACCAAAGAAAAGTGTCAAATCACTAGGACTGGGACATTATTTAGTGACACAATTACTCATTCAAAACAAGAAAAGTCCTGTAAAGTGGCATGGTAGAGGCATTCTCTTATTTACTACCAAGGCTGCACAATGAAGAAACCTACCACATACTTTGAGACAACCAGCCTTCTTGGGACATGTGGGTTTAGAAATAGGAAATATTAAAAAATCCGGTTAAACACAGAATGAAAACAGGATGACAAAGCAAAAAAGAAATGAAGAGTGAAGGAAAAGGAAGCACGTAACAACTATGGCAAAACACAACTCCCTTCCCAGAGACCCAGGAAAAAATAAAGCTATAATACTGACAACAAAGCCACAGTGTTTTCAAGAAAAAAAATGCACTTTACAAAAATCTTTCCACTGTAGCGTTTGTATAATCAAAACTATCTAAATACTCGGACTGTAAAACGACAGCTATTACATAGAAATACCCTTGCCTGATTTCCTCTTAACCCATGTAGACCATAAAGGAAAAGACAGAAAGAGCATAAGGGTCTTATTTTTTCCACCTATAGCAAACGGAAGACATTCTACAGTTACATAAACCTGGTGTTTATTTTACTTAAAGTTCAAACTAAAGGTTTTTTTTCAAATTGAAGCTATTGTTATTTTGAAAAAAAATAAATTTTGAAACCATATACAACTGAAAGTGCAATTACTAAGGAGGCTGGGAACAGCACTTCAGCAGATGGGAGAAGTGAGATCAAGGTTACCAAAAGCTTCATTACTTTATGCATGAAGTACCTTTTATCTTGACTTTCTAACCATGTTAACAGATATGAGGCTTACCTATAAAAAAACTGACATAATCCTTCTTCATCTTATCCAAACCAATCTCCAAGAGCATCTGAATGGGAGTGATGCCACTGAGGGAAACTGCCTCTATCTTTCCATAATAAGACTGCTGAATCAATTTACTTAGCAAACTGCTACTTCCTTGATGAATCTAAAAATTACAAGTTTTCTTGTAATGTTACTGTGTACAAAACATGATAAAAATTGTTTAGAAGTACAACACCATGGAAACAGAAGCAAACTGTGACATGTGAAAGTAATTTAAAAACAATACAACACAGAAGTGAGGCAGAGTTCAGTGACAAGAACTATATTCTACTTCAAACAACTCCAAATTTTAACATTCACTGTGAAATACAAATACATACCCACGGCTGTATCTCACCATGTTCCAGGGATTTTAAAACCAGTGTGAAACACTTTACCAACTCCCGATAGGAAGTGATACCTTAAGAAAAAAAAGTACAATATTTTATTTATCAATCCAGGCTCTCTTTTTAGTTATGTCAGGAACAACTAGCCAACATGTGCTTGTAAGAACAAAACCCCTCATTTAAAGGGTGACCTGAAATGACAGATTGTGCTGTTTTTTGTTGTTTGTCATATCACGACTTTAAAGAAACAATGATCAAGACCACTGAGCTGCATATGACTGCTAGAGAACAGCACAAGGCAGCAGCAGATTGGCAAACATATTTTGGCTACATTCTCTCTATATACATTGAAGCCTAAAAGATTTTATAAATTTAACTGAACAACATTGATCTAGAATATGAACTATTAGTATCCAGTTATCCAACTGGTCTACCTTTATATACCGTAAGTATATCATCTTACATACCTAAAATTAGCTTTTCTAGAAAAAGTCAGCTGAAGAACTGATCAGTCCTTAAAACTCAGAGAAATTTATATTAATCTCACTGAGAAAGTGATACAGTACAGTAGATACAGAGAACACAAGAATTAAAGGACAACAGTGTATATATAACAAAAACGACCCCACAAACCAAAACCATAATATACTTACTTCTCATTTTGCACCATAATTGCTCAGCAAAATCCAGGTTTCGATGCTCACCAAAGATTGATTTTATTGACCTGTCCACTGCAGCTGTGTCACACTTGATTTTCTGAAAGAGTTTTTTCAAGTAAAAAAAAAGGCTGCCTAAGATTCAAAGACTATGAATTTGAAATTTCTCCAGGGATCAAAATTTGGTGCATCACTATTTTTTCTCCTTTTCCAGGGAAAGTAGTGTATAGAAACTACTAGTGCATTTTCTGGTTCTCCTGATCCTGAATATTTCTGGTTTAGCTGATACAGAAATCACATTATAGTTTTAGCTCAGGAACAAAATGCAACCTACTCCTCAACAGGAAAAAGTTCCCTTCTAGACTGAAAGGGAAAAAAAAACCTAATAAGACCTAAGACATTATTATAATTTGAATTTGTCCATTGCTTTAGAGTATCATAAACCTCTAAATAAATACAACAGGTATCCAACTGATACCATTAAACTGGCCCAAAATCATTAAATTAGGCAAGAAAAGCAAGTTATTGAGAGAATGCAATGGCACAAAGGTCAGAGCTCGTGAAAGAAACTAGGACATCATAAGACTGATGGCTTTAAGAAGTGACAGTTGATGGATAATAGAAGGGTGTGCGACTGTGGTTGATACAACGCAGTTAAACTTGAACAAGCTTTTGGTAGTGAAAAAGGAAGAGAAAGAAGCAAATCAAAACGTATGTACAATGAACACTGCTAGACAATTCAGAATTTAAAAAAAATAAAAAGAGGGAGGTTTTCTTAAGATAGAAATTACAGTGGGCTTTCTATATTAAAGGATAGCTACAGAATTCCTAATTTTGCCTATAAGGCCTTCTCCCGTTATTTTCACACTGCAGAAACAAAAAGAGATCTATCTTTTTTTACATCTTTATGTCTAAGTATTTACATATAAACATATATAACATACAGGACAGTCAAAATTTGAAGTAACTCCAGTTATAAGGGAAGCAAGATAAGACGATTGGTAGGAAATGTCACATACCTGTGATTCATTACTGCTTCTAGATATACAATATCCATCCAGTTTCTTCTTTAAATCTAGTAGAGGGAAAAAAAATAAGTTTCACCATTATGAAAAAAAAAATCATCTAACCAATTGTGCAAATCCCATGGCACATCATAATTCACAAATACACTCACTGGATAGTTAACAGACAAAATCTATCCATTTAAAATTGTTTTTACTGGGTAAGCATGTAGTCTGAAAAGCTAATATTAAGAAATTCTAAGCTGTACACATTCTCCGTGGACTACATTTACTACATTCCGTTATCTAAGCATCAACTTGTTAAGTTTCAGTGCTGAAGCAGTAAGCAGCAGCAGGTTATCTAATAATCGTCCCTGGTTTTCTTCTCAAAAATTTAGAATTGCATTTGAAAAAAATCTCTTGGTGCATTCCTACATCTGAATCTCTTCTTGGATTTGTTTTCTAATATCTTAAACTTCTGGCAAGACACACATTGTTCACAACAGTTTTCAGAAGGAATCAGTAATTTTGGATGCTTCATTTTAAGATGTCATCACAGTATCGTTTCCCACCACCAAAGGGACACTTAGCAGGTTGACAAGTCTGTGTGCGTGTCAGATAAATTAAAAGACGCACTTAGAGCTCTCTCAATTGCTTTTTAAACACAATTGTGTCATTTTGTAAAGAAACAGTTATTACTTTTATATAAAATATTATGACAAAGGAAAGTGACAGAGATGTACGAACCTATTTAACTATTTTGTGCATGTAGTTATAGAAATTAACATCTCTAATTCTAATGCTTTAAATACTGTATCTGGAATTTCCTTTTATTTCTGTGAAATGTGACGTCCCTCTCTCCCCATGTAACAAGCAGGAATTACCAGTCAGAAATTCCTGGACCAGATCAACAGCTGATTCAGGCTCCATGGGCTCAGGCCACTCAGTCACACCAGTTTTCAAACCTTTCGCCAAAGCCTAAAGGGAGCATCAAAACACCACAAATCAGTTCTTGGTTGAGGTTCTGCATGTGTCATACTTCTCCAAGAAGCACACATCCCTCTGTACAGCTAACCATGAATCTAGAAACTTCTTGCATTTCCTGACTTCCACATTCACAATTTGTCCCCTTTTTATTCAAGGTTCCTAAAACTGAACTCAAACTGAACTTTAAGTTTTTAGTTTAGAGTAATCTTTAAAACACCTGATAAAGTTTTCAATAAAGTAAATTATTAACACATAAAATCACTATTCCATGTAAATTTGAAAATGGAATTTCTCAGTCATACTTACAAGGAGAAACTGCAGCTCCCTATAGAGCTGATACACAGGACTCCTGGGCTCTCCAGACTCCAGTGCAATATTCTGAAAGTTCCAGAAGTTTATGTCAGCTTCAAACCTTAGAAATCAAGTGTCCTAAAATTTTCACTAGTGAAACACATACGAGCATAATTTAGAATTTTGATTATGAACACATTGTGTTGCTTATATAAAGAATAATAAACACAAATGTCGAGGGTCAAGCTTATTTTCTCTCCTCTACATGACTCATGATGTAGGCCATAGAAAGAATTCGAGTTTGTTTACTTTTTCCTTCCTGACTTACCAGGGTGGCGGCTGAAATAAGCGGGGGTGTCTCCAGAATCTTATCGACAGTATTCCATGTAATATCAACATATATATTGCTTTCAGATTCCATAATTGTGTCCTCTATTGCAGCAGCTCTAATGAGTTCATACTGAGCAAATCCTTTTGTCACCACCTAGAATGAACAAATGGTTTAAAAATAAAAAACAAACATTGATTGTTTTGTAACCGTGCAAAGTAATTTTAAAAGCATTTCACAGACACAAAAAGGGCTCGTATCAGACAAATGCATTACAACATAGGGAGCTCAAATGTTACTTCAAACCAGACTATTATACTACAGAATCATACTAAGGTGAGTTTCTAAACAGAATCTCTAAGCCTTTCCAAAATCAGGATGATAAATCCAAAACAGAAGCATTTAAACTTCGATTGGACACAAAACCTACCATAGATGAATGATGTTTCATTTTATGTGCCATTTTCAGCTCTTCCAGGTTTGCAAAACGAGTTTTATCAGCTGTAGGACCTAGGAAAGGGAACAAGTAAGAATCAAAAACACATTCAATAATTCAAACTTAAATTTAAAATTAATTCTCATTACTCCAAGTACTGTTCCTGTTGTCCTTTAGAAAGCAAGCATGGATGCATTTATCCTATTGATAATAAGAACTGGTGTTAACATAAAAATCTTTAGTAAGAGTCAGTGCTTGTATAAGAAGCTGCATGGTAGCAATTTCAATCTGCTAACTTATTGCACCAGAGTGAAGGCAGGGCTGCACAAACACTGCTGCATTAAGAGTGTATATGTGTTTATATATAGAAATAAAAATAAGAGTACTTTCCCCCACAAGGCATGGGTTACAAAACATCTTTTATCTCGTTCTTTCTCCCACCTCGTTTTTAATTTTTAAGCCTCCTTTATTTAATTTTATGTGTAACCTTATAACCTTACCATCACAGGTAACCATATAAAAATTGATCCCTGTGATTTTACTTCCAGTTTTGAGAGGCTCGGCTCCAAGCCAACACGTGTGTTCAGGATCAGAACCATCACACCTTATCCAGAGGGGAGGAAGCACAACCAGTTCACTTATCTTCAAGTGGGTCATGTTGGGATTTTGTGCCATTGTGTATAAGGAAATCAACTGTCTAAAAACATTAACAGAGAAAAAAAAATAAGAACCCAGCAATTATAGCTACATCTATCCCTTACATAAAACTTAACTCTACCAGGTTTCTTTTGCAGGTACCAAATAATTTTACAAAAAGAATGCAGTATTATAACTTTTTTACAGGCAGGACAATGAAGTCACAAAGAAGATGTAATAACTGAGACTACAGTTAACATAGTATTTTAATGTAGACTAAAGATTCTGAAATCATAATCGCATTTTACATTTTAAGGATGTTAAAAGGATAACTTAGTTAAACAAACCAGTCACCACATTTTGGTACCACTTAATAACAGCCAAAGACCCCAATCAGATTTTTTAAGTTATTATTATTAACAGAAGCCTTACAAAAACAAGCACTGAAATCTTAGTAAGCTTTCTTTTCTCACCTACACGCAGACAGTCCCATAATGGGACACCTCACAACTGGTTTTCCAGTACCTTCAGTTTAGCCACTTCATTAACAATACTTTTAGCCAGGTGAGGCCATTTTGCAGGATTAAAAATGGTCACATCACCTCCCTAAACTATTTCATTTTGGGAGACTGAAAATAATACAGGTTCTGAACATCAAGAAGAGACGCAAAAGTTGCAAAACAAAATTACTTTAAAAAGGGAGGCAGATCTTTGACACTTACTTTGCCCTACTGACAGAAAAAGCCACTGGTCCAGAGCTCTCCTTTGGTAAAAGCTCAGAGGCATCGATGCTTTTTGATTCTTCCATTGAGTCACTTTCTTCATTGTGTCTCTGAGATAAATGCATAGGTAGGTCAAAAAATGCAAAGTATATGAAAATATCTGATGGGAATTAGAAAATCTAGATGTCCTGGTTTAGGCTAAATAGAACTAATTTTCTATTTAGTGATTCTACTTTTCAGCTAAGTCTCTTCTAAGCGGTTGTACTTGCATGCTTTTCCAGAGAGTGTGTACTTCTACATGTGATAATGCTTGTATGTTGTGTAAACATCACAAGGCCACTGTCTCACCATGGGTGCCGTATCTGCACCTACAGGGAGGAGCGGACCCAAAACTGACCAATGAGGTATTTCATCCCACATACACCATACTCAGTATAAAGCTGAGGGATCACGAGGGTCTCGACCTTCTCAGCCCCCTTCCCTCCTGCTCTGGTCTTTTCTTCTCCTACAGTGGCCGAAGTCTGAGCAGAACCTTGCTGGTTCATCTGCCTCCAATCCTGATCTGTGTGTTCCTGAATCCAGTTCCTGCATCCTGTTCCTACCTGCTGCTGGGTTTGGAGTAGGACTTTCCCAGTGCCCTGCTCTACAGGGCCTCTGGTGACATAATCATCATTTGGGAGGTTGGGAGGAAGATTTTATATATTGGTTTTATAGATATATTTGTACATATTTAATTATTTTTTATTTACATTATTATCCTGTAGTATTAGTATTACTGTTTAATTAAATCTGTTAGTTTTCTTTTCCAGCCTGTAAGTCTCTCTCCTTTATTCTCTTTCTCTTCCCTTCTGGGGAGGGGAGAGGTGGTAATAGAGAGCATCTGTCCAGGATTTAGTGGCCAGCCCAGCCCTAAGCCACGACACATAGGTAGGTCAAAAAATGCAAGGTATATGAAAATACGTGATAGGAATTAAAAAACCTAGATTACACTTAAAAAATTAACAACTACCATACACACTTACTGCCTTCTGCAAAATGTATACCATATTGTTTCCATTCCAAAAACTTTCAATGGGATTTTTGCAACTGTCATCAATCAAACAGATCTCTACATCAGCCTGAAAACAAAACCAAACAAAACTTTTTAATACACTTCATATAAATGCTGTATTCCAGCAATTTTTTATACTGGAAATGGCAAAATTAACTAATTCCACAAACTGTTTCCCAACCTTATTGCAACCATTCATGAATTTAAGGCTTTCTTACTTCAGGATAACACAGTTACTGCACGTCATAGGTGAATTTAAATAAATTGTGAAAATACAACAACTTTCAACTAGCCAACATAGAAAATTTAATCTCTAACAAGTTGATTCTATAAGAAACCGAAGTTTGGTTTGATGAACAAAACTTCAGATAATCTGAGGTATGAGAGATCATTGTTGTCAAGTAGCAACTGCAGTCACCAGATATCAGAGATGGAGAATACTTATTTAAAGTAACATTAAATATCAATTGATCACTTGTCTGGATACCTCATCAGAGCTCCAAACACTGTTTGGGGACATTAAATAACTCAAGCCTGTTCTAGAGAATGAAGGAATATCAGTCTTTACTTAGGCTTTTTAATATACACAGAGAAGTGTTGCTAGATTCTTCACATCTAGTCTGTTTTTCACATTACTGCATAGTTAAATAAGCACCTGATTTTATTTTCAAACCATTATCAAACTTACATAAAACCAAAGATTAATACAACAGTGCTAGAGATTTTCCATTCCTACGTTCCAAAAGCTGTTAGAAACAATTGCTGTTTTCATACAGATATCCCATTTCCCATAAAAGTACTTAGATAAAAAGCAGCGGCAAATTTGAAGCATGAGAACATCACCCGAGCGCAGGCAGGCAGCGACTGAGAAGGGCAGCAGCTGCTGCAGCAGCCCCACACGGTGCCACCCATCTCCTACACAACTTCCACCCTTAAACGTTTACACCTGTGCTTGATCCTTACAGCCATTTTCAACAAGTTAACAGGTGCAAATAATATCAGGGGGAAGGCAGGAATGAGCAGGGAGGTGAAGGCTGGAGCTAGGTCCCGGAGGGCAGCACTCTGGTAACCCAGTCTCCTCTGTTCTGAGGTAAAGGCAGATCTAAACAGGTATTGCTGAGGTAAATTTTTCCTTTTATGTGATATTCCCGCATGAATATCAGCTGTTGAACAATGGTTGCATGTTTTAAACATACAGACTCAGGTTACGTGACTTTATTTTCCTAGATATATTTACCTCGAAGAGATACGGCTGTTCAGGGATATTTTCCCTCCCTTTTTTATAGATTCTGAAAAAAAAGAAAATGTTACGGTACATAAAGTTTTTTCCTTTGCAGTCCTTATTAAACAGTAAGATTAACTTCATAAACTAAACAAACACAGGTCTATAAGTAGAGCCCTAGTAGCGTCCCCACAACTTGGGGTCCCACACGGCACCTCCGCCCCAATCAGCCTCCCCGGCC
>NW_010186270.1:0-27620 GCF_000695765.1 Mesitornis unicolor | reverse complement strand
AAATATAAATATAAATATAAATATAGCCATGAAGTCACCAGTAGCCTATAAGCTCATTTTTAGGTGAATTGCTTCCTGTGGCAGAACTAGAGCAATGTTTATTTACACAATCCTGCTTTTCCTCTTGTTCTGTTTCAATTCTGATACCCTGAATTTCTGTGTTACAGAGTTTTCATTCAGAGATTTCTAACACCTTTTTCAACCATTAGCCAGCAAAGCCTGGATACACTCAGAGAACACGGGTGAGAGTTACTCTTATTTTACACAGAGGTCAACTGAGATGGGCAGTACAATTCAAGTTAAAATAGGTGTTTAGTAACTTACAGCACAGAACTTACAGAACCTGAGACTTGTGACTGCTGTGTCCCACTGCTAATTAAAACAAAACAGAACAAAACAACTGCCCTTTATAATATACTGCTGTTCCCACTGAAGTGTATAGCAATATAGGTGTGAATTCCTGGGCCAAATTAAGTCCAAATTAAGTGATCTTTGGGGTTTTGCTTCAGTGGGGACACCTCTGGACACCTCTGCGGTTTAGGTCTCTGCAGAGTTGAATATCCATGTGGATGTGTCCTTGCAATGAGCTGGATTGTGGAAAACTTCAAGAGAAAGGTTTGCTTCATAGACGAGTGTGAAGACAGTGGTGAAAATTATTTTACACCAAAGCCCAGTTTCTTTAATATAGAAAGTGGTGTTTCTGAGGAATGTAAATGACCCTCTAGGGGTTTTTTTTGTCTGAAAACTTTTGATTTACAAAACAATGCATGTGGAAATGTTGGGCTCCCCATTGCATCCTGGTGTTACATGGTGTGTCAGAGGAAAAACCAGTTAAAAAATGATTACACTGAGGAAAGAATGCCGGCCCTTGCCACAATATTTTTTCCCTTTCTCCCCCAGAGATCTCTCGCACTCTCAGCCAGGACTCACTTGAGCCTCAGGCAGGCAGGAGGAGCTGTGCAAGCCTGCAGCCATCACTAGGTGGTGCAAGCAGTCCACCACCGAGCACCCTGCTTCTGCCTCCCTCCCAGCCCTGGGTGAGTTGCACTGAAACTTTCAGCTTCAGAAAATTTCTAAGTGAAGCAGTGTCTAAAGAAATATTTTACTTTGCTTAAATATATCAGTACCAGGTAACAGGTGAGCACTGGAGTTGCATAATCAACTTGCTGGCCTGCAGAAACGTCTTGTGCTCTGTTAATTAACCTTCTGGTAGAGCATCAGCTTAGCACCACAGTTGGAGCTAGGTTTCCAAGACAGCTTGGATCTTGGATATGTAAATGAAGTGTGTGATAATTCTAAATGTTACTGGTTTTAATTCTTCAATCTAATGGTTGTGGAAGGTGCATAATACTCGACTTTGACACTAAATGGGAATCAGTTGCATTTTTCACAGAGTTAGTTGCGTGAGGGGATCTGTTACCAGGCAAAAAAAAGTATAAGAAACGTATGATATTCCAATCTTTGAGCATTTGTCTTTGACCTTAAGTAGGATTTGAAAATGTTGAAAACTGTTGAAATCAGGTGGCTTTGCTGCAATTTTCCCCACTGCGGTGTCGAAGTATTTCCTGGAAAAAAATGCAATTTGGGTTTTTGTGTAAGTTGTTTTCCATCACGGAATTGTCCTGATGGAAAATTCCTGGCTGGTTCTTGAGGTGAGATTTTTATGCCCTGTTGTCTTTAATCTCTTCTTTTTTTATTTTCCTTTGTTCTCTTCATTGTGCCTTGGCATTAATAGGTTATAATGCTGCAGACTGTGGGCTTACATTCCCGTTGTATATTTGAGGACTATAAGAACTGCAATGTGTGCTTGTTTCAGAAAGCAGCCAAATAAGAGCCTTTGCAGATAAGTAATTCCTTTACCGTGTTATGTACTTATCCACACATGAGTAACAGTAAGACAGAGGAAGAAGTTCTCTAGGAGTCAGTCAGGGCTGGCCAAATTTTTTCCCTGAAACACTTTAATGTACACAGTGTTCTTCAGTTATTCTAAAATAACCCTCCAGCTTTAGCAGGAACAAATGTGGGATTTTATAGTGAAAACTGAGTAATGTTTTTTTCATATTTTAAACAAGCTTTTAGTTGAATAATTTTAGAAGAAAAGTAGTGTTAAAAACTCTTTTGTGGGCTTGTTGGCTTTTCATTCACTTACCCGCTGTTCTCAAAGCACTGATTAGCTGAGCTTACAAATCTGTTGACTAAGTGCCTGTTTTTAATAAATCAGTTCAAAGTGAGAAAAGGAGGCAGGCAGTGGCCAGGTTGAGGATTCTGAGCCACCTAGACCCCAAATTTTTAATGTAATCAGATGTGAACGCTTGAACCATCTGAGTTCTATTGACCAATATTTAAAATGCATTCAGCTCCAGCAGCTTCTTCCCCTTGTGGAGAATTTGCCAATGGCAGTAACTAATAAATAGCAATTTCAACTGTACTTGTCTTACTTAGTCACAGTGAAAATAAGCGAGTGAAAGGAATCAAGGAGAAAGGCAGAAGAAGCTCCAGAAATGCAGCACAAATTCCAGACTTGCTCTGTGTGGGTTACAGTACAGAATTTTGGAATGGGTTCACGCTGTGTGGGTCAATGTAGATTGGATGTCTTAGATTGGAGAGGTCTGTTCCAGGAAGCTGGGTTAAGAGTCACTGAAAACAAATAATTTCTGAACAGTTTTTGGAAGAAAAGAAGGAAGAGAAGCCTTCAGTGAACATGGTGCCCCTTCCCCCTCTGCTCTGGTTAATTGTATTCCTATACGTGTGTGCCAGGTCTGGCAACAGCAGTGCCTTGACAAGTATGAGCTGTGTTCTATTCACGAGATCTTTCACAGGGTACAGAGCAAAATACCCCATCTCGAAAGGTAAAGCTGGAGAGGGGATACACTTTCAAATAGCAGCTGTACATGAGAAATAAACATTTGGGATTCCCGTGCCCAGCCTCTGCTCCTGCTGAGGCGTGAAAATATTCTTCTGAGTAAAGAGGGAAGTGAGGTACCTGGCAAACCCTTCATGTGTCAGAAAGAGAATGTGGTGCTGACACTTATTTTATTTTAAGGAACAAAGAGTTGTCATTTATTTCAGATTTCAGCCCTTTGGAATGCAGGCAGAATCTGTTCACATATAAAAACCTGCTCCTTGATTGAGCTGTTTCATTCGCTGTATGAAACGAGACAAGGAAACACTGGGGAAACCGGTGAGATTTAAGAGGCAAAGAGTGAATTCAAAGACATGATTTGAAGGTTATGTGGTGAAACGCTTCGTTTCTTCAGTTAATTAGGGCTGCTGGGACTGTTGGGGAATGTGCCGTTTCTAGGTCACATTAAGTTTAAGAAGCTGCTTCTTGAGCCGATTGAAAAATAAAGCTTGGCTGAACTGTTTTCGTAACACAGTTGTCTCCCCCCCCCCCACCCGAGGTTATCTAGTCTCATTTATTCTTGCCATATACTTAACAACCAAATAAGGTAGAAGCAGAAACCAAAACCACACCAGTTTATTGAAATGTACAGTTCACCTTCCCCTCTGGAAGATCCCTCCAGCAATTTTGAACTGTACGACTTCACGTGTACAGAAGTGGTGGTGCTTAAGATGCACTTGTTCACCTGCACCCTGTGACTGCTGCTGCTGAACTTCCCACGCTCCAAAAACCTGAACAAAAAGTCCAGACAGTCTGATCTCGGGCTCTGTTCATTTCAGTTTCTTTTTTTTAAAGAAGTATGAAAAATACCACTCTTCCTCCTTTTGTCCCTTAGTCAGGAGATGAACAGGTTTATTTCTGACAGCAGAGTCTTTATTTTCAACTGCTCCTGCAGTTTGGCTTTTCTTTTTTAGTCTCAAAGCCCCATATAACGTTGGCATATTCACCTTACATTTGTGTTTCATTCTGGATTTTAATAAGCAAATGAAAAGGAATTGCCATTTCATAATTACATGGAAATGTAAATTCACTTGTAAGCAGGCTTTTTTGCTTTATCTAGAAGCATCATCAAAAGGTGTCAAAACTGTTACTTTCTATTTTGTGCAACAAAAGCCTTTGGGCTCTCAACCACCTTCCAGTCTGCTCAAGTGGAAACACAGCTCTTTATGGGCCGCTGATTTCAGTCTCATTCACGAAGTTCTTGACACTATTTTTAAATCAAAGCCTTTTTATTTAAAATTGAGGCTTTCTGCTTCCTCAGCCACCTGAGCTGTAACACGAGTACACAGTGCTTGTTCTTCATGGCATCTGATTTTCACAGGAGCAGTACCCCTGTGTCAGCAGTGAAGGATATATTTACTTTTGCCCTGTGCTGCTTCTGGGTACCATGAGTGCAAGACAAGGGCTGTAATTACAAGGGCTGCACACATGCAGGACCCTGCGAGGTGGTAACTGGGCAGTGCCACAGGGATCTGGCTGGGGTTTAGCTCTGGTTTTCTCTCCAGGAAGAAGCAGGCAAGGGAAGAAAGAGACAGCCCCCCCTGTACTCTCTGGCTTTTTTTACGTGCCACAATGCATGAAAGACAGTTATTCCTTCCAGACCTTTTCCTTTTTCTAATAAAAAGCCTCATTTCCAAGAAGGCTGGAGTGCAAATTACCTTCTCCATCCAATTACAAAATCTGATCACTGCCTTTTGCTTTTTTCACCGCTAATAAAAAGCTATTGAAGTAAAGCAGTCGTCTCGCATTATGGAAAAACAGGCAGTAAGTCACCTTGAGATTAAAATATATATTGCTGTACCCTTTCTTGGGAATGTAATGTAGTAATTGCTTAAGACAATGACAATAGGGACTAGGGGGAACATTGGATTTTTGTGGAACATTTCCAGGGATAATGGGTGAAATCCTCCATTGGTTTAAATCAGCAAAGCTCCACCAAAGTTGCTACCCTGCCTGATGTAATTTCTCCTGTCTTCATTGAGGTCAGTGGCCCAGCTCCTCCAGCTCCTGTGGCTTGAGATGTTTCCCTGCAATATAAACTAATCCAGTCATTTGAGATGGGTGTAATAACGCAGGTGCAGTAAGTCAGTAGTTAACATCGTAGGCTGGGATGTGCTGTTAAGGCAGGGTAGAAATTTGGCATGGCCTTTGCTACCCATGTAACAGGGTTGAGGAACAGCCAAGCAAAGGTGTGCTGCTGTGCTGCCTGTCATAGGTGAAATGGCAAACATCAGCTAATTACACCTACACTTATTTTGGAAAAAAAAAGTGGGGGGGAGGGGGTTTGTAAGAGCAACAGGGACTTGAATTCACGAAGCTTTTCTAGTGCTTACGCTTTTGCTGCGGTTATGTTGGGAGGACTCAGGTGGACTCAGGTGAATCAAAGGTTGGCTCCAGTGCTGTGCTACTGAAGTTTGAAGAGCAAAAACCCAAGACCTTGACTCCATGGAGAGAAAACTATAGATTCATCATACTAATAGGAAACAGAAGCCAAGAGGAGGATGAAGTGTTACAATCAGATAACATTTGAAAACTCAATAGAGCACCTCACAAAGGTCAGGCTGTGTTATATATTAAGTATCTATGGAAACACTTCAGAGGTGGGAAAGCTCAAAGTAAAGGTCGAATGTTTAACCCGTAGCTTTAAAAGGTTCTACACGCGCCTTACAAAAGCAGAAGGGAAGTACACGCTGGTATTTCCCATGTGATACATGAAGGGATTTTTTGTTGTTGTTTATAATCCATATTCATGCATATTTTTGAAAGTTTCTTTAAATACCAGATGCTCTTCTGTTTCAGTAACAATGATCTTCATTGGGTTTTTATGTGGCAGAGAACTGTTAGCTTTGCAACCTTACAGATTGGAAACGAGAGCGACTTGGCTGATTGTGGCAGTGTTAGCACAGACAAACCTTTAAGCAGTTCAGCTTGAATGCTGAGATCAAGCCCTATAGATTCAAATCCAGCCCTCATCTCACCATGCATTAACCTTGTCCACATGATGAATGCTAGCACAGTGCTAACAATTTTACCTTCCTTTCTTCACAGTAAATTCATGACAAGCCTTCCGTAGTGATCTTTTAAAAATTGAAGAGATCAAGCATGAAATTCAAAACAGCAATCCCTATTGAATTTCTGTGCAGACACACATGTAGTCAGAGTGAAATCTTATTTGCAAATACTTAGTGCTATGTTTGTGTGGCCTTGGACTCAGGGGTCAATGGTGGGAGGTGTAAGAGGACAGAAGAAAATTTAATTCCATGATTGAGGACACAGCATTAAAGGAGAGAAGTCTGGCTGGGACTCTGCCTCAGCTCCTTTTAATAGATATTAAAAGATCATACCCAGCATGATACTAAAAAGCCAGGGTTCTGGTCTTAAACACTGGCCCTGAAAGCCAGTTTGAGCGGCCGTGTAGTGCTTCCATTCTGTGGGTCATCATACTGAGAGCGCCAGCTCCTTAGAGTGAACATCTTCATATGCTGTTGGCATTAGCCCTTAAAGCAAGGTTGGTGACACCATTTGATTTATCTCGTGTGTATGCTCTTTGAAAATAGCTGTCTGACACAATGAGTTTTCTCTTTTGGGGTTTGTAGTTGCCGGGAAGAGTGATGAGTAGCACAGCTAGAAACATTTAATCCAGGTTATCCTGGCCCTATGAGGGGATCAGTTCTAAACTGAGCTCATCATCGAGTTTCTGCTGGACTTTGGAGGGAAACATCAGCCTCTCCTTGCCCTTTGGCTCATCTTTGCTGCTTCAGCTTCTCTTTTCAGGCACATGCCCTGAGCTCAGGCAAGAGAGTGCTGCTTTCATTTAGTGTGCAAGGCAGAAATACCTACAGGGAAAAAATGCTCTGGTTCTGGAGAAAAGAGCGTTTACTTTCCTGTAGCCCGTTCAGAGTTACCAAGGTGTAATTGAGGTAAGGGTGGTCCGGCTTTCTTAATCTCCTGCCAGGAGAGTGCATTTGTTCCTAAACAAGCAAACGCTGTAGTTGCCTTAAAGCATATCCTGAGCCCTTTGAAGTTTGTCTGCTGGTGATTTGAGAAGCAAGTGGACCAGAGCTGATGTCAGCACGGCAAAGAGCCTGCTCCATTTTCGCGATGAAAACTCTATTTGAAGTTCTGTGTTTAATGGTGTGGGACGCTATAGACCCCCGAATTGCATGCTGTTATTCCAGATGTGCGTTGTCACTGTAGGAATGCAATTTCACAGTCATTAAACATTTGAAGTTCATCAAGTGCTCATTATAGTAGAAAGCGTGACAGCAGAATCTTCAAAGTCCTGGTGGACAGAAAAGCCTATTGATCATTCAGTTGGTTTTTATTACTTGGTATTGAGCGGCAGGGCTGCCTGCTGTTGTATAATCTGCTTTTTTTTTTTAATTTTCTGAAATAGTCATTATACTAGGCTCATGAAATAGGCTAGCCTGCTGTGCTACAGGTGTGTCATATCACCTGGTGTAGTGTTCTGCGCCACTGCAGCCCTCCAAAATCCATCAGTCCTATTTTCTCTTCTAGGGAAAGTGCTGCTTTTTCTAGACCTTTCCCCTGGAGCGATATATCTAATGACGATGTTTCAGAGACTGAAATGAGCCAGCTTCTAGCTTCTGGGGTGTGGATGTTGACTTACACCAACTCCAGCAGCGTTTCCAGTGTTGGGAGGGGAAGGAGAATTTGGCAGCGTGCTGGGGCACAGTTGCTCATTGCAGTTTTGGTGCTGCTCCTGGGATTTACTGTATGTGATCTGAGAATTGACTCAATCACAGCATCAAGGTGCTCATCGTTGCAATAGAAAATAAGCTGAGAAATGGCATTTGCTCTACTGACTGCCACAAAGCTGTCAGGTTTGTGCCAAGCTCCTGAGGGACAGGCAAAAGAGAACAAGAGGTCCTGCCATTCCTGCAAGCTGCTTCCTCCTGTGACTTGCTATGCCTGATGTCTCCCCTTCTCTACACTTTTCTCCATCCTGTTTCTTTTAGCAGTTGCATGCAATGGAAGGATAAGCACAAGATACCTGCAGACCTGCCAGTTGAGGAGTTAGGTGTTGAATGAGATTAATTTTGATGTTAATGAGGCACACAGAGCAGGCATCAGGCAGTCCCAGAGGATCCATCAGGGGCTTATGCCAAATACCTGTTGAGATAGTTGGAAGGATTTCCACTGACTTCAGTAAGCTCTGGTTCCCTTCCTGATCACTCCCTCCTGTGCTTCTCAGGGACTTGAATCCAGGAAGGTATGCATACATACACTGTGCACATCCTGCAGCTCCCTAATGATCGCACTGTGCCAGGGCTCTGGAGAAACAGGCTGTATCCCGGCTGCGCTTTGGTCTTCTGGGTACATCAGTTGCACACCTCAGGGCCTCAGTTTACCCATCTGCAAAGATAAAGATAACGATAGCTGCTTCTTTTTAAAAAAATGTCTGAGGACTTTTTATTTGTTGCATAGAGGAGCTGATTGCTTCCATTGTTAGTTTGAGTATCTGAAATGTGAGAAAAGGAGATGAGAAAAACCAAGATAGATATATCAAATATCAGGGCGGTTACACTGATGGTGTTCTGGCAGCCTATGTGTTGTAGCAGACAAAGATCAGACCACTGTTGGGCCAGAAACAGTTAGCTTAGCTAAATTGTCTCTGCTGTAAACAGCCTATATTTAGGATGGGGTCTTGGAAAGCTGTCAGGATTGACCGAACGTGATCAGATTGAAATCAAGTGCCAAAACTCTGCTGCATCAGGAAGAAATGGAGTCAAACTGCTGCAGACTTTTCCGGTAAAGAACATCCTGAATGCACAATCACTCTCGCACGTTAAAGACATTTCTGTTAGCTCCTTCTGTCAGTTGTTTTCTTTAGGAATTTGTTTAAGTAGAAAGAAAGAAAAGAAGGAGGTGCATTTAAGATGCAAGGACACAAAGCCACGTTTGGTTTCATTTACAGAAATGAACTGGGAGCAGGTGCTTCATGTAGCTGAGGGGCATCATTCTGTGAGAGAGCCCTTGAGAGTCAAGAGAAAGGAACTATGGAGAGCATCAGTCTATTCAGCAAGATAACTGTAATCAAGCCCTTTCCATGTCTATTAGGGGGAAAAGACAACAACCACAAATGCAACGGAGAGATAAAAACTGACTTTGTAAATAGGCGTTTTTAATTTATTTTTTGTTTCTCTGAAATAGTTTCAAGACCCAAGGCAGGAATGATTGAAGCATTTACAGAATATATCAATAATGCCTCATTATCCAGCTTCGCTTCAATCCACTGATTTCAATTTTCTTTTGAACAAGCGGCCTTTATCAGAGGACTTGGCATATGAATGGGGAGGGGGGGAGAAATGTAAAATACATGCTCCAGATTTACATGTCTTAGGATGCCAAATAGCCATCAAAACTAATTGTTTTTGAAATGCTTTATAAACCTTATCTTATGTGTTGACCCTACGCAGAGCAATTAATTTCATAATGAATTCTTTCTACGCACGCCCTATCTTATTACTACCCTTAGTCTAAATTAATAACATCATGATGTAATTAGCAGATATGAGATTGTCTCTTCACTACTTCTCATAGCATGTGGGCTTGATATAAAAGAACAGGGATGACAATTAGAGGAAAACGTCAGCTGCGTTGACTGCTGTGCACCTTAACCCTAGCACCTGCAAAATAGGCTTTATTTAAATGTGAATATGTTTGATACTCTCCTTCTGTTTCTCCCCCTATTTTATTTCAGCAGTTTTCCTTCCTGCAAGAGGCAAATGTTTCCCCCCCAAAGCTCGCTACAAAAAGATTAAAGTAGAATTTTAGGGCCGGATTCAAAGTCTGCTGATGCCATATTTTGGAGCAAATGAGCAATAGGGGCCTATGATTTAGGAGAGCATCAGCATCTGGAGATCCATCCATAATCTCTAAACCCGTCTTGAGGTTTCAGCCTTGCAGAAACCTGGAAGCCTCAGGAAAAGTGGACATCTTTATATATCGGCCTGTGGTTTTATGGCTTCATTAAGTCAAATTAATTTGAGCAACGTGCTGCTGTCGCAGTGCCAGTCCCATTCCTTGCTCTACCTCAGTAGTGGTGTGAGAGGACAGTCAAACTGCTCATGTTTAGAAGAGCTTAAGACAGTCATGAAAATACAGCCTCAGCCCTTTTATTATTATTGCCTTTACTTAATACATTGCTGTGTACCAATCAAGTGCTGAAATAAGTCTTCTCTCTGAAGGTAAAAATCTCTTTCTAAGGGCATGGCTATAAGTTGATAGTTGCTCTCTGTCCACAGCCCTGCCTTTAGGACCTGCTACATTACAGCCTTAGACTTTATTCAAAGTCACTTTTCCAGGCTGTGCAGTCACAGGAAAACAAGACACACCTGCATAAACAAATTATTGCCTGAAGCCAACAGCTTGAACAGGGACTGAAACACAACGAGGCACATGGAAAAATCACTTCAGAATGTTTTATTCATGCACCTGACTGATGATGTATGGTCTATGGCTTTATGGTAATAGGAAAAAGGAGATGGTTTTGGGGTTTTTGGGGTTTTTTTTAAGGGGTAATGATCAAGACCATGGAAAATGAAGCACGAAAGGAAAGTCTTCTCTGAAACAGAAGATGTTAAGTCTCTTTCTTCAGTGCAGGCAGAAGAGCTCAAACTTAGCTTTTCTTTCTTGGAATTGGAGTTAGAAGAACACGTTCCCTTGATGCTATTTCAAAAAGAGGTAGCTAACATTTTCCGTGCAAAGGGAAGCATTTTGATGTTTTGCAAAGGACGCCTGTGACAGAAGCACGTTACTAGCGGTCAAGATGAAAGCACGGCTATCATGGAAATACAGTCCCTTGTGGGTTTCTTTTTTTCTAAATCAGTTGCAAACAGCTTTTAAACTCTCTTTATATTTTAGAAATTAGCATCCTGAAGTGCTGCCTCTATCACAACATCTGCAACTCTGTGTGCAGGTTGAAATGTTAAGCACAAAACGTGGTCTTACATACAGACAAATGGTTTTTTTGTTATTAGTAGTACTAGCATGAATCCTAGATCATCAAACCAGGTTTGCAGTCCCCTTGAGCTTTGTGCTGCACACACAGGAAAGATTGAAAGGCCCACTGCTCTGCACAGACCAAGGGTAAATCTGAGATGTAAATGTGATTTGCCTGATGCACCTTTCATCTAAACAGTGAGGGTCTACCTGCAGTAAAAACACGGCAGAGGCTGCAGGCCCCAAAACCTGTGGAGAGTAAACTTCTACAGAAACAGGAGTGAAAGAGTCCCTTTCTGGTTCACGTATTTTGTCCTGACTTTTTTGTTTTCAATCTTCAAAAATGAAATAAAGATAACAGGTAACCAAAAAGTTACTTCACAAAGTCTTGAAGTATTTCACTTTTAAAAACACTAAAAAGGAATGTTTCATCTCTTCTACTTTTCAGGCCAAGAGTATTTTCCGAATTCAAGTGAAAATTGACACTCATTTTTGGAAAAGAAGACAAAAAGTTCATTTCCATTGTGTGGAAGTGTCAGCCCAGAGCGTGTGCTTCTGCTCCAGCTCCACTAGAGTGAAGTCTTGAAGTATTTCACTTTTAAAAACACTAAAAAGGAATGTTTCATCTCTTCTACTTTTCAGGCCAAGAGTATTTTCCAAATTCAAGTGAAAATTGACACTCATTTTGGAAAAGAAGACAAGAAGTTCATTTCCATTGTGTGGAAGTGTCAGCCCAGAGCGTGTGGTCTCCTCCAGCTCCACTAGAGTGCAGCTTTGCCACAGCCAAGGCTGAGAAGAGCAGGTAAGAGCAGGGATACAGCGTGCAAATTCTCTGGACATGCCCTTCCTCCCACAAAGTGTTTGCTCACTGAGAACAGGATACAGACTCTGTTACGTGGTTGTGTACAAATCCATATTCAGTTTTCGAGCTGAACTGGTGCTAAAGCCTAAAAAGCTCTGTTAAAGACCAGGTATTTTACTTAGAATCAAATCAGAGATTTTGGTTATGCTCTGAAACCCCAGGTTAACATTGATTGTACTGGAACTAGACAAGTGCTTAATGTTTGGCATATGCTTAGTTGTACCTGTTTGAATTACCTTGCTGAACCAGAATCTCCTTTAATATAAAATATGAAAGTGGCAGGAAAATTGCCAGAATTGGGTAAGACACGGTCAGCCTTTGAGACTGCACTGAATGGTAAATTATGTTGATCTTTTGATACAGAATGTTTAGTTGAGGTATTATACTGTGTATCAGTTAGCTCAGAGAAAATTCCAGAATTAGATAAAATTTTGAACTTTCTGCAAAGGAAAAGGAAACAAGAAGTGCTTAAGTTCTGATACTTTATTAGGTAGTTGCTTCTAAGCATAGACTATTTTTTTGGTGTTTCAAAATACTAAATCATCAATTCATACAGTGGTTTTCCCATCTGTCAAAAAAACCTTTGCCTTCCCTCCTCCCTTCTTCAACTCCCTTACACAACTGACAGAAAAACTGACCAGGAAAATGAAGGGGAAAAAAGTCATAACTTCACCTTGTGTCTCTCAACTGCAGGAAGGACTGACTGGGCAAACCGCACAAGATAAATGTGAATTAGAGCTGGCTGATAAGAAGCACGAGTTCATTGAAGGTGAGTCGTGAGGTTTCAACTTATTTCATATTGACATGTCAGTATATTCTAAAAGCTGTAACAAACACTGAAATAACTACAGTGTTTTGCATTGATGTTTCAGATTTTGAGTTTAAATATGGGTCTGTAACTTTCATAGAAGCTATAAACTCTGTGTCTTTAACCAGCTCTAAAATGTTGTAGCTTATTAATTTTCTATGAAATATTAATAGATATAAAAGTGTTTATAGGGATGATCATGGAAATTGTTTTTCAGCTGCTTCTGCTGGGGACAGTTAGCTTTGTGATACTATTAGCCACACTTGTCAAGTAATTTTGTTACAAACAGACTTCAAAGAATTGGATATTTCAGGAAAGCATTTGAATTGTCCTCACTTACATAATTTCTTATGTAGCAGACATATGTAAGCATATGATATCTGATAGATCGTCTTCAAAACTGTTTGACCTGCAGCCTGCCAGGCAGGTGACAGTGAAGGCACCTGGCCCAAAGTCTTTTTGTTACTCTTCCAAAGTATTTCCCATGTAGGGAATGCTGCCTGAGCTGCTCGGATAGTTGTGCCGTATTTTCCTCAAGATAGTGGCTGGTTATGAGCATTACTCACCATATCCTGTTAGAAAAACCCACCCTTAAAACTGGCAGGTGAGCAAAAGCAGGATGGAGAGAGGAAAACCCCAAGGTCTTTGTTCAACAGAGCGTGTATCTGCCAATTGAAACAGCACCAGTGAAAGTAAACCCTGCTTCTTTTATAAATAGTGTCTTTCCTTATGCCTCCTAACAGTGTTTTGCCCTCCCAAAGAAAGGACTTGTGATTGTGACATTCATGGTGCCCCAGACGTGTTACTGCTGGGTTTAGTACGTGTACCTAATTAAAGCTGGAATGGCTCATGGCTCGCTGCAGCTTTCAATGGCCTGAAACCTCTTGACATTATTTATATGATTGCAGAGTGACACAGAAACACATTTGAGGGAGAAGCAGAGAGGAACAAAGGGCTGAGGAAAGGTCAGGGCAACACCACATGGGTGTTCAACTGCCTCCGATGAATGGAAAGAGAAATTCTGCTCCTCTTGAACCCCTCCTTTGCTGTTCTTTGTTAGCAAAATTAGTTTATGGATTGTGACATTGAGGTCTTAATTTTCCTTTTATTGCTTTGGAGAGCCACAAAAACACACAAAGCAATAAAGCAGAAACATGAATGCAAACATTCTCTTTTGAAACTGCCACCAATTGGCTGTCACACAGACAGCATTGTTTCTCTTTGTGCTTTATGCTGCCGACACTCTCAGATGAGGGCAAGATGCTTAAGCATATTCTGTGTGTTTCAGGAACATCTGTTAGCATATCATCATCTGAGAACAAATTTGCCAACCCCCACCAGAAACACCACAAATACACGTTTCTATCAGGGCATTTATAGCCCATTCAAGTTTTCTGCATTATAGAGAGCAAGAAATTTTGCAGATACTTGTTCTGCAGTTGGATCCTTAAAACAAAACAGACACTGAGCATCATTGTTATGTATAGTCAGTCAGGAAGTCTTAATATAAACTGCAAAGGTTACTGAGTGGGAGGTCCAGGCTAATTATCTTGACTTCTTCCACTGTATCATGCCATTTCCTTTAAAATCAAACCCACATAACAAGTTAAATGTTTGCTTTATGTTTTCTGGACTTAAAAAATATAGTGGTGACACTGAAGTTTTTCAATCTGGGGAAAAATTCCACCACAGTATCCTCCCTGTCCTGAAAGGCTTTTAGCTGTAACCATTTAGCTCTTCAGATCTGGGGCTTTTATATATGTGAGCATTTTTGCTCTAGGTTGATAGCACACAAGAAGAGACTGTGGCAAAAGAGCTTCATTTTTAATCAGCCCATCATGAAAATGTAGATCAAGGAAAAAAAATCTATTCTAAGAAGTCTCTCCAGTTAAGGCCAGGAACATGGTAACATGAGATTTTGAAGGTCAAAGTGAGAGCATAAATAAAGGGAGGGGAGAAGAGAGAGTGAAGAGAAGGAAAAGAGTTCAGACGAGGTTAGAGATGTGCTGAAAAGAAAAAAAAGAACCAACACATTAAAAATCATACCATGAAGAAAAGGCCAGTGGCCTTGCTGATAGACTGATGGTTTTGCAAGGCAGAGGTGGGGCTGTGTTACACTTCACAGCCCTGGCTTGACCCAGGCTGAGTGACAGTCTTTCCTTCCAATTTCCCAGCCATTAAGGATTTAATTTTGTTCATACTGGCTCTATTCTCTCCTGAGCATTCGTTTCTTCCTGTTTAGAAAAAATGCCATATATCCTGCAAGGGTGTCACGAAAAAAGTCTGCTGTGTGCAATTTCAGCTTGAAACACAAAGCAATGCAGATTCTGGCTGTCAATCTCTTTCTAATCTGCACAATAGGTGCTGCTTTTTTAGCAGTGAACTGACTTTGCTATTTGCATCCTTTGCAGGACGTGAAATAGTTTTGAGATGTTGAACAGAATGTGTCTTCAGTCTGCTAGAAAAGGTGTAGTATGTAAGCCAAATGCAATTTGCAGATATTGTGCTTAGATATTGACATTTTTGGTCAAGGTGGTTTGGTCTATATGTTATGCTGTGTTGACTCGCAAAGGTTCCAAGCCAAAAGAGGGCTTAATAGTGCTAAAAGCCCTTGATATAATTTGTCTCTTAGATGATATTTGAATTTTTGCAAGAGCAGCATAAAACTAACACAGCCCAAACAGTAAATCTAATCCATCGAGTGAGATGTTTCAAAGGTGATCATTCAGTTAACAGGCATTAAGGTCTCATGAAAATGTGCCCACTGATATCAGCTGATATCCATGGATTTTTGTCAGGGCTTGAGAATGCAAACAAGGAAAGCAAAGTGTTGGAACACAGTCAGGGATTTAAATGTTTCTGCTTCTGTTGTGAAACACAAACATCAGATTTCAGATAAAGGGCTAGCCTCTGCCATAATAATCTGAAATTAAATACTCAGATTTAAACTGATATGCACTGTAAAAAAAACAACTTCAGGCATGCAGAACAACCAGACAGCAGTGCCTTTAAGTGAAAAGCAGGGAAAAGTTGTGCTGGGATTTTCCAAGTCAGTCATCTTTGGTGTAGCCCTTCTGTGAATCCTGTCAACAAAATTAACAGTCGTCAGTGGAGCAGACCTCTCGGTACTGAACAGTTACAACACCTGCTACACATGTGAGTACACACTACCAGTTCACATTTGACCCGAGCAGTGGCACACACAACTTTGGTTCCTCCAGCAGGAGCTGTTGGTGAATGTCGCTGTCAGAGTCCTCATCTCCTGCCCTGACAGCCTGGCTTCCTTCTGAGAATGCTACAGGAGAAGAAAACAGTCCCCAAGCTGTGAATGGAGCTCCCTGGTGTCACCAGGGTTTGATTAATGATTTTAAGCACACATGTGCTGTCAAAGAACCTGTGGGAGCCAGTCATTTCATGCTTCTGAAAATGCAGTAGCAGTGTTTGTTAGGGAACCCACTGCACAAAGTACAGTGGAAGTGTAGCAAAACCCTTACCTTGGCACTGGTGGCAATTCCTTTGACAACAAAACCATTTGTGTTTTGCAAGCAATACAATCACATTGATTCCCTCCCACTTCAGCTTGCAGCTAACCACGGGGAAACTACCCATTTCTTCCTACTGTGATCTCCCTTTCACTTTGTTTTGGGGGTAAACACAGAATTAATTTTTCTGTTGTTTTCCAGATCTACCACCCTGTTCTCTAAATCCCCGTCAGACCAGCACCATGCAGACTGCAGGAGATGAACAAGCATTTGGAGCTGCTGCTAAAATCAAGGGCCTTTCTCCAACAGTTAAACTCCATCCTCCATGACTGGGAAGGCTGCTGCTTGGCTGAGTCTTGGATCTGCTGGCCCAAGTGAGAAATATTTCATTTATCCTGAGGTGTGGAACCAATTAGTAGCTGATATAGCGGTCTTACTCCCAAGCTGGTGTCTGCTCTGTAAGGCAGGATCTTCGATTCTGAAAGGTATGTGTGTTATAAAACGACCTTTAGGTACCGTGTTCCTGTATGAAGAGTGTTTCTCCATTGAATCTGTGGCTAAGTTTCTGAAAGAACTTTGCAATACAACTGTTTTTTGACCAACTGAAGACATTGCTGTGTAAATTGGCTTGTTCAGAACTGCTCTGGTAGCTGCTGTGATCCAGTTCGTTGCCACAGGGTAAAGCGCTGGGCAGGGCACAGTAGAGATGCCTGCTAGTCCTTGCTGTAGAGAGACAGCAGGAGTTTGGAAAAGATGCTTAATTTAAACCCCTCTGGAAGATAAGTACCTTCTCTGTAAAGTGCATTGAAATCTCCTCATGGAAAGAGCTAGGTATTAGTATTATTAAATAAGGCTTAGAGCCTTTGGCTCTTTCTCATTTCCAGTTGCTTGAGCAGTAATATGTTCATCAGATGGGAAATTCACCTGTGGTTTTCCCTGCGTGAAACTTAAATATTAAGTTATCCTGGGTGGATTCATAAAACATTTCTCTTAATCCTCATTTATTTCAAGCCATTTTGCTGCTCTGAATAGCACAGTACCTCATAAAGAACGTTGCCTTTTATTTAAAAATATTTGCATTTTATTTGTGCCTCAGACGAAGAACAATCCGAGCTGATTACAATCCACAGACACTGTACATAATGAAAAATTAATCGCATCAATCTTTTCACTGTAGTGGCCTTAACAACTCATTTTCAACTGGTCATTTCTCCACCTGCGCACTGTGGCCCAAGCAGCAAGATGCAAGCGCATCTCTTACGCTGACTGAATGCCAATGAAGCTGAGGTCACCTAAACATCAACCGAGTGGGAGAACAGCACCTAGAAAAAGATGCCAGGATTTTGAACCAGCAGCGATGGCTACGTGATAGAAACCAAGTAAGTAACTGGAACATGAATCTTAATGAACGCACATTGATGCACACATGCATGCAAAAGGAAAGTTGCAATGGGAAGGAAGGATGTGTCTAAATCATAGCAAACAAAGGCTGCTCTGGCTCCCTCTGTCAGAGCCGTCACTTGGCCAGCGTTGACAGCAGTCGTAAATCAAGAGTTGGGTGCTGACTGCAGCACTAGCAATTCGCTCTTCCAGGTAAAGCACTCTTGCAGAACACATATTTATCAAGACGTGGTTTCTGCTTTCTCCACTCAAGGCTGCTAAAATACACAAGGAAAAGTAAGTGATAAAAATCAATACTTTACAAGGAAAGATAAAATGGGGATGGAGCACACCGGCTGCCTGTCTGGATCAGCAGCCTTGCAAGGGAGTTGCTCTCATCCCATGCCTGAGCTGAAGATGTTTTTCGGGTGCTGTATCTTAAGGCACTGCATGTAAACCATATCTAAAGGCACTTTATGTGCAGGGAAAGTTAGGGTATTCCATGTTGAACTAAAAAATGAGTGTAGTTGCTGGATACTGGTAGAAATGGCTTGAATTTTCCAAATTCCCTTATGACTTGATCAGAACCCTCTGATAGGTTTAGAGCATGCCTGAATTTCAGCCACGTTTTAGAGAGTTTATTCATCATCCACACGCCTGCCTGAGGAACTGTCTGTGTTTATCTTACACCAAGATTTCAGATTGTTCTGGGATTAGGGAAGTCCCATTTTTCTCCTGTCAGGTTTTTAGGTTGTTTTTTTTTCCTGCTTGGGTGTATGCACATTTGCCAAAGTAAATAAGCACTTTTCTTTTGAAGAAGGGTATGTTACCTATAGGGAGTCCAACAAAAGACAGAGGAATGAAAAATAAATAGAACTCAACATTCTTGAAAATGTGGTGTAGCTCTCTGTGTAGCAGAAGAATTTAAATTGATTCTTTTTTAATTGATTGTAATAATTACTTTTAATTTTCCTCTAGAAAGTGCCTGCTACGGTTCAGTAATGGAGGGAGCAAACAGCTGGTCTGAGCATTTGTGAGTGAACAGCATTTAATAAGGTAATATGTTCATTTTCTAGGTGTCAAGAATTATGAATTTATGCCAGGTCAAATCAATGTTTTCACACAGGACAGGAGCTCTGTTGTGTTGAGGGGGTTTGTGAAGCAGCTGCTCCAGCAGGAGTGAGAGGAGAGCCTCCGTGTTATGGCTATGTGGCCTTTTGGAACAGAAGTGGCAGGTCACGTCTAACCCCCACACCTCAGTAGTCCCCCCCAAAACCAAAACTAATATAAAGCTGCTGTCTGCAAGCAATGTGGCTATATCGGGTGCACAAGCCCTAGGTTCCCATCCCACTCCTACTACCAAGAGCCCCGTGGCATTTCAGTAATAGGAATGAAAACTGATTTTCCATCGTCGGCCAAGGCAGCAGCGTGGTGTTGTGTTTGTAGTGTAGATAAAAAACAGATATCAAACTCTGGGCTAGACTTTTTTTTTTTTGCTTCTTCCCAAAACCAAGTAGTAAATATTGACTGAAATAGGTTTATCAATATTTGTCCTGAGGGGAAAATAAATCTTCCTGTTTGCAAAACTATAATGCCAGTTTTATTAGGGAGAGAGATGACTGAAATGGTAAGTTTCCTGATAATAATTGTCAGCCCAGAGAGATCAAAGAGGAACAAATTGAGGAACAAGTTCCCCTCTTTCTTCCACCCTCTCACTGGAAAATCCCATTATTCTCACTGGTACAGATTGACTTCTCCTTTCTTTCTGCTCCTCCACCCCTCACACAGGGAGGGGGGGAAAAGGATTCTCTTGAGGCCAATAAATGAAGAGTTCTGCCAAAATGATTTAATGCTGACTGTAATTATTAAATGTTCCATACCCAGCAATAAGGAGAGGAGGAGATGGATTACCAGTTCAGTGGCACATTGCAAAATATGCTCAGCTGAGATGAATACCTGAATTGCCAAGTTAAAAATGACTTCATTAGATAAGATAGGAGGATGTGGAAAGGTGCAAAACAATCCTGAGTGGGGCAGGAAGAGTTATTTGCTTAAAAAAACTTCAGCTGATAGTTTTAACAAGCTGACTCTAAACTACGAGCCTTGAATTATTTCCTGCCGACCTTCATCAAAGTGGTTGAGTATCAGGATGATTTGGAGGCTCCAAAAGCAATGTTGTAACCTGCTTAGTTTTCAGCACAAAAAAAATAAGCTCTGACCACTGTTACTGAAGTGTGCACATCTGGGAGAAACGGTTAGAGGAGGGCAACTATTTCCTTAAGAAATATTTTGTATTTGAAAGTTTTCTTGAGTGTTTAAATGAGCCAGAAAGATGAGATGGATCTGGGATCACTGCCAGCTTCTGAAGGGTTAAAAAAAACCATGTCAAAACCCAACATGTGGTCGACATCCTTAGATGTTAAGATGAAGTGGACAGCAGTGTCCCTCATTCTCTGTGTCATCATGAGAATGATCACTATGTGAGAAAGGATGACTGTGACCAAGACAGGCTTTATCTGTTGAGAATCTGGTCTTGTGTCCGTCCCCTCCACCCCACTTCTTTTTGCAGCAGTTATGTGGAAAGGCACATGGGATGAGCTTTTCTCCCTGTATGCTGCTGAATCACAGGCTTCTGGTCTCCTCACTGCCTCCTGGGTTCTGGCCCAATTTCCTCTCCTAGAGACCACATTGACTTTCCAAAGTTCTTCAACTTATTAAACGCAGTATCCTAAGGCTTAGTCTAAGAAAGATATCCAGGCCCATGAACAGTGCCTCAGAGATGTGTGCTTCATCTCTAAAGAGGAAAAAACCAGCACCATAATCCAGCTCTTTGTGCCATCGTTACGCTGCATAAAGACGGAGCTGGCAGGAACTTTCTGAGGTGTGCAGCTAAAACTCCATCAGAGTGCTCAGCCTCTTATGTGGTAAATGTAGGGCTGAAGAGTAAAACTAGTAGGTTTCTATCTGTGAAAGTGCTGTTTGGGTTCAGGACCATGAATTGAATATCATGAATTGAATATCATAAAACTAAAAAAGGTTATTTTGATGTCTGGTATTCTTAAAAAACAATTCCAGAAGCCTTTTCCTGTCCAACTCTGGGTGCCTCAGATGGATCTCCAGCAAGGGACACCTGGGAAGTTAAAAAAATAAATCCCTTCTTCTGTAATCGTACTTTCTTGGATCTTTTCTCTGTGCTTTTCTAGGTAGACTCACTAGTTGTATTTCAAAGTTTTCTCATTAAATACATGATTTCTGTAATGTAAAGGCAGTGTATTGTATATAATACCTTAACATGTATAGCTGTGGTGTCGTCTACGAGGTCTCAGCAATGCATCCCAAGTCAGCACCGTGCCAGGCTTAACCTGTGCCAGAGGACAGCAAGAATCCAACAGAGAATGAATGGATTTTTTGTGAGAGAAGAGTGAGGGTGGTGGTGGGAGTGTTGTGTAGAACAAGCTCTGGGGAATTATTTAATGCCATGCCTGTAGATCGAGGGCTTTAATAACATAAAAAGAGCAGGGAGAAGACTATGTGCACTCTGATGATGGATGGATATGCCTGCTTTGGTACTTCTGGGATAGATTAAGCTATTGAAAAAGCATTCAACACTGGCTAAAGAACTGTAATATATGTGAAATCCCACAGTTAATGCATCATTAAATAATTTGGTGCGACTGATTTATAGGTACAATATACTACAGCGTGTCAAAGCATGTGGGATAACAAATGGTATCACAAAAATACACTATTGAAACTTTTGTTCTAATCAGTCTTTGGAGTTTTAGTAGAACATAGTTCTGCAGAATGGAATTGTCCTATTGATCCTGATGGAGTAATAGGTACAAGCTTCATGCCACGTATATTTTAAGGCTTTTTTAAGCACTCTGGGTTGCGGTTCAGTGAATCAGGCACTGAACTGTGACTTGTAGGGCCCGTGCTCAGGTCCTTGCTCTGTCATTGAAACTCTCAGCTGCTGATCTAAGGCTGAGCACTGCGATGCTCACTGAGATCTGTGCTCTGTCTTTCCGTGGGTGCAGTCCAGGATCCCATCACCTGCCTGCATCCAGTGGGTGCACAGAGACAGGGATGTCAGAATGAGAGATAACCATCAGCCTTCAGTCTGACCCTCACAGGGCTGGGGTGACACACTGCTCCCAAGGGACATCTTCCTACTCCAAATGTTCGCAGTTTGTTCCTCTCTCCTAGTCACTAGAGCACTGTGTTCATACTTTGCAAAGTCCCTTTTGGGATGAACGCCAAGAGCCCTGGTGCTGACTGGTGCATTTGATGCCTTCATGATACTAATGGATAAGCTAATTGTGATTAATATTTTATTAGTTTAACCCCTTTAAACTTTTGTACTGCACTGTTTGCAAGCAGGACTGATTTTTGTTCCATATTTCTAAATTATTAAACAAGAATTTTTTGCAGCTGTATTTCAGCCCACAGGAAATAGCTGCTAAGATTCATTTGAATCTGTGTTGTTCGTTGCTCGTGCTATAATTAAAATCTGTATTCTTTCAAATTTTGTCTGAGTCCAGAGTACACCAGTGAGCTCTGATGACCCAAAGGGACCTCACCTGGGACTTCCCTTGACAACTCACCCAACTCACCAACGCTGCAGGACTACGCCAGGTCGGTGGGACACTGCCCTGCTCGTGGTATAGCCACCCTCTGCTCCCATCGTGCCTTCCCTTGACAACTCACCCAACTTTAGTAGCTCCGTCATGCATTTAACTTTTACTGGAATAATCCTGAGGAGAGGGTTTAATGTGAAATATCAAAAAGAATCCCTGCCTACCTTGGTTAAAGCAGCGTTTTGGAAAGTGTTGAGTGCTCAGAAGTGTATGGTCACTTTTAGCAGTGCCTTTGGCATTTCAGAGAAGAAGGGAATATGAAATTTGAATGAAACTTTACATTTCTAAGTGTCTGACTGCAACAACGTTTGCAAGCAGTGATTAGTGAGAACTGTTAAGTTTAATAAGTAGGAAGTATTGTTAATATAATTACATCTTAAACTCTGGAAGGAAGAGCTTCAGTGAGAGGGATCTGTAGCTCCTGGCTACATTGTTCATAGCAGTCAAAACTAGACAGCTCTTGGAGGACCAATAGTTTAAAAATCCCCTTTAGGGATAATTGTATTTTGAGATGGAGATGTAACTCTTTTAATATTTGAGTTCTTCAAATACTTCTGTCTAGAGGTCAGGAAGTCTTCCTATCTAATGGCAAGATTTCCAGAAGCAGCAGAGTTGCATAGCATTCATGTATGAAATTTGAGAGCTGATGGAAAGGGTTATAGCAAGAGATTATATTCCTCGAGAGAAGGGGAGATGGGCCCTGAAATCTTGGATTTGGTCAGATTCAGCATGGCAGTGCCCCTTTCAGAGTATACAGGATATACACTATTTACTATATACCTCAACTGAGAATGTCTCCCGGGGTGTGCGCTAACTTCCCTAATTGACAGCAAATATTTCCAAGTGGAAACACTGACCTAAACACTTCCACACCACCATCATCTCTTTTATATCAATTTTTACTGTGCCACGTGCCTTGCAAAAATACAACTAATGCAAGATAAGGCAAGCTAGTGCCAAGATGGAGAATCAGCTGAAGGAGTCGCTTTTCTTTTAAGCCTTGATACACTGACTCAGAAAACAGGCATTTGCAAAGGACCTTGGTGAATTATGGCCCGTTGTCAGAAATGCTGCAGCTAATTAGAGGCCAGTTTCCAGGGAGGAGAAACCCTGACATGATGGAATGGCTGCTCGCGGAGTCTCAGCCCATAGGTGTTTTGATGCTGGCGCAGTTATTGATGGCACTTCTAAATTAAATTAATTTAAAGGGGGAGCCACAGCACAGGGCTTCTAAATGAAATGAATGTTCAGTAACTCATGCCTGTTTGGCACTTGCTTACTGACCACTGCTTTTTCAATTACAGCGCTTTCGGGAGCTTCAGTTATGGTAGAAGCAAGATTTTATGGCCCTTCATCTGTGGTAAGTCACTTCTTACTGCTATTAGTATTCTGTGAGTTGTGTTTAGACTTGGAGGCCTTGATCATTGCCTCCTCAGGCATAGAAAATCTTATGTTTGTGTCCCAAAGTATTTGCACTGGGTTGTCTGCAGTCTCCACGTGTAGTGAGTTATCTCAGTGGCTCCAAAAAGCATACACAGGTTCATTGCTTTGTACAGTCATCTTCAGGATATCTCCTGTTGGTTCTCAGTGAGTAAAGGTTGCTGAGATGATTGCTGTAGCTCTCAGACTGACTGCTTCCTGAAATTCTGTTTTGCTTTTCTTTTAACTACAGAAATTTGATGCACCTTGCAGTGAACAAGAGGAGAAATGAGGTAACTTGAGGTGAATTTTGGTGATGAAGCTGTCCAGCATGGAATTAATTGCCTGCCACCATCTGAAAATCACTTGTGTGAGGTACAAGCATTTAAGAAATGAATTGATTATACCATCTCAACAAAGGCATCTTTGTTTGCTTTCAGTTGCTAATTCCTATTCCATTCTTGGAAGAGTTATGTGCAGGGATGGCAGCCTTCCTCCAGTAAACACCCCTTCAGTATTGTCCATGTGGGAGATGATTCAAACTAATGAAGCCAAAAGTAATCACCTTCTCATATGTGGGCAAAATGAGCAGAATTGCTCTTTTCCCCTGGCAGAGTTCACCTCATCAGCGGTGCTTTTGAAGAAACAATTTTATATGCTTTCATGTCCTAGACAATTTTTCTTCATCCAGGTCAGTCTGCAAATAAAAGGAGGAAATTAGGAATTAATTATAGCCGCCCGTGTTTCTTTGAAGCTTGTTTCTGCAAACATTATTAGAGCCCGGATTCCATCTCTGTAATTTAAATGAACAACTGCCACTTTACTGATCCCATTTTCTTGTAGCTATTTCAGGTGGTTATAGCGATCAGCAGAGGCCTCACTGGCAGTAGCATTCGATAGTGCGTGACAGATGATTGCTGTGTCCATTTTCTGCCTGTTCTCAAACAGTAACGGTGTTGAAAGGGGAAAGAAGCTTCCTTGAATGAATGGAGATTGTCCCTGCTTGGCTTGGTCCTGCAGCCTGAGGCTCAGCTCCCAAACAGGGACAGGAGCGTGGCTCCTTGAGCCACGTGTGTGCAGCACATAAGGGCCTGGAAGTACCGGGACCTTGCAGGAGGTGTTAAATCAGTCCCTACCTATGTCTTGGCACACCACATTGAGCATGGATTGCATTTTCTTCTTCATTGCACAGAAAAATACATGCAGAGTAGGCTTTTTGTCAAAAAGAATAAAATTAAAGGTGCTACTGTGATGATTTGATCATGGTGAGGGGGAACTGCTGACTGAGCATCTTTGAAGTGTCTTGGAGCAGCTGAAATAAGGACCTGAAAACCTAACAGGGGCTATATTCTCACATGGTTGTAATGGGGGGCTGCACTGATTTTCTGTGATAGTCCCTGGGACTCTCTTGGCATCCCTTTGCATGACACAGGGCCCGTAGGTGAACAGGAGGGTGCCATGAACCTCTCTCCCAAAATGGCAAGCATCACCGAGCCCACCTCCCAGGTTAGCTCTTCCCCTTGCGACTGCTGTCACCTCCTCTTGTCTGCTACAGGAAACTGCAACAGGCTCTCAGACTTGCTCAGACTCTTTAATTTCTGGCCTGAAAATTTTCTGTGCAGAGTTTAATAAATTTACTAGGAGATAAACTTGTGGAAAGGAGCTTTCAAAGCTCTCTTCCAGCAGCGTGCGGGTTCCCCCTGTGTTTGAACAAGCACAACAGATACAAACAAAATGCAGACGTGTAATCACAAGCTTTGTTTTGAATACTTTCCCCTGAAAGAGGACAACTGTTCCTTCATGGAATAATCTCCCACCGAAGGCAGTAAATTTAGCCACTCGTCCACCTCATAAATATTAATGTGCAGTTAATAAGTCGTATTTTTTGGTGCTGATAATTTGAAATTGTGCTACAAATGCCTTGCCTTGTCAAATCCTGCATAGTAATTATAAGTAAATGTGACTCCTCATCTTCGTAAGGAAATAATAGTTTAATCTCAGGACTGTCACTGTTCATTGGGAATGATGGAGCCTGACAGCAGTGTCAGGCAGCTCAGCACAGCTGATGCTTCAGAGGCTCTCAGGCTCGGTTAATTGGTGAAACAATAAAATAAGGAGACCAGCAGCAGCACAGTGAACAATTCCATTTCTATTTTTCCCCATTCATAAAAGCCCAGGTTATTTCACTGCAGAATTACTAATTTACAGGGGAATATAACTCAGTTACTGGGAGCTCTGCTTTTGGAAGATAATGAAAGGCGAGTTAATTTTTTTATCAGTATGCATATAAGCACAGGTTTTCAGAAATGCACTCAGAGCTGGGGTGAGATTTCTGGAATAATTTGCTTTCTTCTAATATAGCTATTAACAGGGAGATCTGTAAAGATCCTCTGCACACAGTAGCTGCCGTTTTGGGAACCATAGCTAAATGCTATGGCATCTTGAAAACATGGTCCCAAAATCAGGAGGATTTGGGGTTGTCTTTCTCTTGGATCCAGCTCACATTTGGACTGTGTAAACGCAAATCACATGCTTCTACTTACAGAGAAATTTCAGTATCAGAACCAGGAGGAGCACCAGAACGCAATGTGCCCATCAGAAATGCACCTATCGTACAAAATCTGAAAGGGAATGTGGAATTGGTTTGGCAGTAGATCCTGTAAGAAATCCCCAGGTATCAGTAGCCTTTTAGGAGTGGGTGTTCCAGGTTTGTACTCACTGCATCTAAAAACACAGCTGAGAGACTAAAAAGCATATAAAGATGCACTTAGAAAGCAGCTACTCTTTAATAATGAGCAAAAACAACACTGCAGGACATGGCCTGGGTAGCTTGGCGGGTCATACAACAAACACACGGCGGTGGAGAGCAGAGGCACTGTGTCCACTGCCACCACTGCTGCTGGCCGTGTCCTGTTCCTCGTTGCTCGGTGGCTGCTGGCGTCCATCCCTGTGGGTGTGTTTGCTGTTACTCACACCAGCTCTGGCTTTGTGCTATGATTTGGCCAGCAGGATTTTCTGGGGAACGTGAGGACAATCGGGTCTCTTGCTGTGTGCTGCAGAGCAGGAGTGACATTTCAGGATATTGTGATGCTATGGTGCTTCTCTCACAGGAAAAATATCAACATTGCAGGCTTTGCCATGAGCTGTGTTCCATACCAGTCTCCTTTTGTCCCACATACAAGCTCTATACATTGTCCATTTAAATCAGTAGATGGGCAGCAAGCAGCTGTGCTGTGCACTAATGGGGCCTGATGGCCCTGACCAGCCTCACCTGGGACTCCCACCCACGGGCTTTGCCCATGGATCCGGCAGCCCTATTTAAGCTTAGGGCTTGGCCTGGGTATACTTGTTTTCAGTCCTGTCTCTGGTCTTGTTTCATGGTTACACTTAGGTTACAGTCCTGTCTGCTGCTGCTCCTGGCTGGTTTCCATGCAAGGACCACAGGACTGATGTGTGTCCTGGCCTGGCACAGGACCCTGCTGCCAGCTCCCTGTTTGGGTGGTGTGGGACTGCTCCTTGGCTGGGGGGGGACACTGCTCTACCTGTGCTGTGGTCACCCTTGGCTTTTCCTACCCATAAACAGCAAATGGAGCTGGAAAACTGAAGATGCTGCTTATTGCTCTCCTGGAGGTGCTGGTGGTCACCTGGAGAAGACCAGGGCAGGGCAGGCAGCATCACTTAGAGATTATTATTTTAGGACTCCAGACTCCAAAGGCTTCAGCAGCTCCTTGCATTAGGCACTGTTAAAATGGAGGGAACCAGGGAGTCTCATAAAGCTCCCCTGTCTCACGAGACGATGTGGAGGACCGGGGTGTGGAGAGGGAGCCTGGGAAGTGCTTTACCGCAAAGAAAGTGGGGCTCTGTGAAAGGGGAAGAGCTCAGGTCTTTGGGGTCCTTCTATTTTTCCTCGTTATTAATGATAGAGTTTATACCTCAACAGTTTGATCCTGTAGTTATTATAGAGGCTTTCTGC
The DNA here is from genome assembly GCF_000695765.1 of Mesitornis unicolor. Lineage (NCBI taxonomy): Eukaryota > Metazoa > Chordata > Aves > Mesitornithiformes > Mesitornithidae > Mesitornis > Mesitornis unicolor. Next base: position 192 of record NW_010186270.1, on the reverse strand, counting down.
ATCACTGCCGAGCCTCCGTGGTGAGGAGATGATTATGAAATACATAGGGAGACCCAGAAGCTGAGATCCGGTGAACCGAGTTTAGCGAACAGCGGGCGGGCGATAGGACCCTGCGGAGCCTCCGCCGGGCGGACCGGGGCGCATGCGCGGGGCGGGACCCGAGGAGTTTTGGCCCGCGGCGGCCGCCGTCTC
>NW_010186269.1:26478-28317 GCF_000695765.1 Mesitornis unicolor | reverse complement strand
AACTCCTAAGATTCTGTGATTCTGTGAACATACACATCTGCTTTGTAATGCAAGGCAATAATGCCACCAGTACCAAGCAGGTGGTGTTCCAGGGAATGTGACTCAGTGCCTAATTGATTTTTTAAAAAATAATTATTGTTTTCTTTTTGAAGTCAGAAGTGTTTTCCATCACCACTATCCTCAATCTCTAAGAAAGAACACAATACACTTAAACAACTTCTTACTGTAGGCTACAGAGACTTTCTGGAGGGCCTTGCAAAACACAATCTTGGCAGCTTCTGTGCTTGGACTGGAGCTCTGGGCTGCTCTCACTGACCTTTCTCCAGAACATCCTGCAGCAGGGCTGGCTTTGAACCTCCCCGTTCTTCGCCTACGCTGTGCTGCTGTTAACCTTGCTCCTCCTCACCACAGCAGTCACTGTCACACATGCTAAGGCTCCTGTCCTTGCTCTTAGAGCCCAGGGAGCAGGGACAGGACTGAAAGGAAAGCAAAAAAGCAAGGACAGAGCTAGGCTGGCAGCTATGCCACAGGGCACAGCACCCATTGAAGCTGCTCCTCTTGTAGCAGAGGTTACCTGTAGGTGGGTAGGTGGATTAACATCCACCAGCCCAGCCCCGCGCAAGCTGGGAATGGAGGAGGAGGAGGAGGAGGTTGGCAGCTGAAGCAGCACTGAAGAGGCGATCTCCTACCTCATCTCGGAAAAGGTGGCAGTCATTCCAAACTAATTAAGCCCATTAAGTTTTACAGTCAAAATTATTTAGGGAAAGGAAAAAACATTGCACACTGGAAAAGAGTGAAAGGCAAAAATGTTAATGAACTCTTACTCCTTCAGTAGCACTGGGATATAACTGACTGAGGCCCAACACTACTTCTTGTACCTCTCACATGAGGTCAACATAAAATTCCACATTGGGTCTCTGGCATCTGTTACCTTTACAGGTAAAACTTAGCTTAAGAAAAGCTTTATTTTCCTTTTCCAATTAATATACCTTGCTTTCACCTGATTTAGAGGCAGTTTTTTCCCCTTAGCTATTAAGGTGAGTGAGAGATTATGGTTACTGATATTCTTTTAGTGGAAGGACCTTTCAACAAAAGTTTTTCCTAGGTAATATCTAGGAACAACGACGCTCAAAATTTCCCCTAAATCTCCTCTGGAATTTAGTCCCAGAAGATCGGGAAGAAGAACACTTCAGCTAACAATACTCGGTTTCTATTTTCACATCTCTCTCCAAGAAGCACGTGATTCTGGAAGAGCTCAGAAGTGATCCTTGAAGTGCCCAGTGCAGGGAATAACCATGCTGGGCTGTGCTGAAGAAAGAGGGTCAGCACCACCACGGTGCTGGGTCACTCACTCCTGCCATAGCACCACAGGCATTCTTCGCAAAGTCAGGGACAGACAGAAGCACTACAAGCACTGAGCTCTCGCATGATTTCATGGCCATTTAATCATTTTGAATGCCTCTAGAAATGTGTCCTCATCTAAACCAGAGGGTTATGAATATGCAATGATGTTGGCTAATGTTACACGCTACTGCAGGTCAGTGATCAGCAATCCCATTTCTGTGCAAAATAATTAAAATTTTAGTGACTGGGCCGCAGTTAAGTGTGTCCTTAAGCATTACTAGTGGCCCATGGGATGAGGTGATCTACTGCACTGTTCAAGGCAAACAGATTTCTTTTAGGGGGAGAGCAAAATATCCCTTACCAGAGGGCACAGCTGATTTTCACTGGCTTTTTCTTGCTGTCCTCCTCGAGAGGCCTAAACCCTATTCACAGACCCCATCATTCATCAAGGCTTCTTACACTCAAACATATGCAGAAAGGATAAATTCAGTTAGG
>NW_010186269.1:915-26447 GCF_000695765.1 Mesitornis unicolor | reverse complement strand
TGTAGGGAACTACATAGCACATCCTGAGCATCAACTGAGACTGTTTTGTCTCTTGCAAGAAAACAGAGTGAACTGAAGGATGAAGTTTATCAGCAATAGCTAGAGAGCAGTGATACAAAACATTTGCTGACCCAGGGAAAATTTTCAGCAAGCTGCCCTACCAAGTGTAATTACAGTGACTTGCTATCCATGTCAATATAGCAGTGGCAGCATCAGTTTTGACTTCTCCTTTCCCAGGGCTACAAAGGATCACAAGCAAGATGTTGTTCACAAGATGCTGCTTGGGGACCACCACTACAGATGTGTGGACTCCTCATGTCAGCAGCTGTAAGTGAACACCACTTAAGAAAGCAATTTTAAATAATTGCACTGTTCAGAAAGGACCACAATTGTTCTGGAATAAAGCCACTTCTATTTTGTGAGAGAGTTTATGCCCCATTCCGGAACAGCTTCTTGTGCTATGGTTGTGTCAGTCAATTTCTGCGTGTAGAAAAAGCACCATTGCAAGGTAGGTTCCTATTAAAAAACCCACCAGAAATTCACCACCAACAAAACATGCACATGGTCTACTGTGTTAGTTTTACGTAGGGAATGGGGGTTGCGAGTAGGTTAGTCTTGCATTTGAGCAATCTATAGGCTGATCCTTCTGTCTTCTAGGCCAACGGCAAAATATTGTGTATTACAAGACGCCCTGTACATTGCTACGTCAGTTGTAAAGTACAGTGGAAATTTTCCCTGATGTCAAAAAGGATACGCAGAATTTGGCTCAAAATTATTATTGAAAGTATCAATGAATAAGCTTATACTGTGGTTTTTTTCAGCTACAGAACCTACCTAAGTCTAAAGAGATGTTGAAAATACTTTCAAATAAAGCTGTTTCAGATGAAAACAGAAGGCTGTTTTCTGACTTAGAAGGAAAAAATGCAACAGCACTGCAAGTGTACTGTAATTCAGACTTCACCCTTTTCCCTGCAATCTTACAGAAACATTTTTATTCAGAGTAAAACTGGTCATCTTCCAGACCAAAAGTATTTTTTCAAAGCAAAGTCAAGAAACAGGATAACATGGATGCTGGCCATAATCTTCACAAGAGGAAAAAAAAAAAAGGAAAAAAAGACTACTGTTTCTTCAAAATAAAGCTAGAATGTTTTTCTGAATCTTTTCAACAATTCCCTAGGGATACTGCAGCTGCTGCACGCATGGCAAGCATAGCATTAAATCGTCTATATCATGTTATGAAAAGTCTCATATGTCCAGAGATATATAGCGTTTTCAAATCATTCACAGCAAACTTGCTAATGTGGTTTTCAAGTCCAAATCATCAGTCAAGACTTCTCTACCTCACTTCTCATTTTGCTCTGGCTACATGAAAAGCTATGGCATAAATCCATTCCCATTTGGGGGCTACTTATCTGGTATATTTATTCCTAGCTACAAAAACTGAAGTGCTGGAGATTTTGAACCACACTCAATATAAAGGCATAAACACACTGAGACTACCTGGCACATCCTATCACTATCTTAACTTAGTTACTTTTAAGTGTGGGTTTTTAAGCTTTACACAGTGAATTTTTTTGATAACTTGTGAAACAGAAATTCATGCTGAGCTCTACAGCACTTTGCAAACATAGAATGTAGCTATATATTTCTCAGTTTCATGACCTTACACATTAATTGCAATGAGGTAGTGAAATCCCTGGTTTTCAGCTTCACTGGCACAAATACGACCTTCAAAAATTTGCATGAACTTCTGGAAGCGACTTGATAGCATAAGCTACAACTTTTTCAAGTGGCTTCTCAAGCTGCGGTGACCAAGATCTCACTGCAGAACACAGCAAGGAAAGCACTTACCATTTAAAATAAAAATAAAAATAAATAAAATCACTTCTGGGATTTTGAAAGTTCTGATAGTGCATTGCCACAACAGCTACAGAGCACTTCCAGAGCAAAGTAGCAAATATATGAATTTACAGGGCACAGAAAAAACAAACATCTGTCAAAACTGGGTATTTCCTTGTTCTCAACTTTCAACTCAGAGGACTGAATCCCCTATCTGTGGCCTCATTTGGGGTCAGTGAAGAAAACAGACTTATGAAATGAATCCACTTTCAGAATTGTTAATAACAATTACACTCATTTAAAGAGATTAATGTGATACTTCAGATATAGTTCCCCCAACACCACAAAGCCAAACAAAATGAAACTTAAGGACTTCACTACAGACACTTGTATAAGTTTCAATATTGCATGGTTACAATTCAGCTTCATTTTCTCAATGTCAAAATAATGAAAAAAAGGTAACAGTGCTGCTGATATAAAGCTACAGATCCCTTTTTATTTTTGGGATTGGTCCTAAAGCTGTTTGCACTGTAAGTTACTGAAGGCTGTAGCACAAGACCCAGTAGACGAGTCCCGAACTCTAGTTAAGATTTACAGCAGGTCTGTCCTCCTTGTTCTACCCCAGATCCTTGCCTTCCCCTGGTAGCACAGGGTGTAAACACAAAAGCAAGTTACTAGGAGTTAAAAAGTTGCTCCTCAGCCAAGCTGTGATTCCTGTCCACTCTTTGCCTGAGGCAAATCCAAGATAATTAGACTCAGGTTAACCTGCAATGAGAAAAGGTCAAGCTACACTGCATTATTTTGCATTTGCTTTGGGCTAGGTGAATGCACATTATTCAGTGTTCACAGCTCATCTTTATGAGCTGTAACCTGACTGCACACCCTTTATAAACAATTCTGGTCTTAAAACTCAATCAGGCGTGTTGAAATAACAATGACAATTAGAGCATGCTACCACTGGCAGTATAAAGGACAGATCCTGAAATTTTAGCACATGGTTTTGCTTTTGTGGTCCCACAAAAAAGTCACTACTGTGCAGCTAAATATCTATTAAAACCATGGAAGGAACTTACAGAATTTTCACTATAAGGGCCACTATGAGTATGTTTAACATCCACCCACCTCTTCTCATGTAGGATTTAATTTTTTATACTGTTAAATAGGATACAAAAATGACAACTCTTCTACAAGTGCATATTATCATTTAAAGTGAAATAATCCTAAAACCTGCAACCAAATAAACACCCAAATTAATTTCATGACGGCTTGGAAAGATCCATTTACTTACAGAGAACAGAAATTTTTCCATAAAAGCATCCTTCAACTCTACCAGATCGATTTTAAGTGTTTTGATCTACATGGATCCATACATGTCTTTGAGTTCCCAAGACAGGCACTGCAGTCCACGATCAGAAAAACCTCCTCTGCTCCTGCTCAGAGCCCTTCGCTTTTTGCTTTCGGAAAGCTGTTGCAGAAACCTTTTTTACAATATGCAACTGTTGAACAGTGGAAGGTGCTGCAGAGAGAAGGGAAGATGAAGGGAAGGAGAGGGAAAAAAAGGTGAAGGCAGAAGAGCAAAAGGTGACCTAACAGAGTTGACTCCTCCTCTCCAAAAGGCACTTGACTTTCAATGGAAGTTCTCTCTTTTCTCAAAAATGCAGCAAACCGCTATCCCATCAGACCACAACTCTTGGATACAGTCTCTTGGAGGGTTCTAGAGAAAGTATGAGGAAATGAGTGTGCCTCAATGTACATTTTAACCAGGAATCCACACAGGAAAAGCTCCCTGTTCCCTCTGGCTCCAGGGCTTTTCTTGACTCCAGCCACAGAGCAATCCTCCACTGTGATCAGGTGGTGCTTGTGCTCCTCTTCAGCGAGGTGAAAGTTTTGAGTCAGAAGAGTGGCCCTGCACCACAAAAATTAATTCACTTTCAGGACTTTCACTACCAGCAGGATTCGTGCAGCCTTGAATGGAGCTAAAATAACAAAACAAAACAACCAAAGAGCCTCACCTAGTTAATTCTTTATAAGAAAAAGACAAAGAGGGGATAAAAGGCTCAAATAAGCTAGAGATGAAACAAAACCCCTGAACCCAAAGTTTTCATGGACCAGGCAGGCTCTTTCACTGCCATGAGAGGAAGAATAATAGGGTTTTTTGTCAAATTATCTTAGGAAGGTTAAAGAGAAAAATCTTCTGTCTCCCTCTATGCTCTTGCTTTTGAATAGAAATATCAAAATGTTGACTACTTAAGCAGCGAGGACATAAGCACCCTGCTGTATGGATTTTTTTAAATGTCACTTTATTCATTGCAATCCAAGCACAGAACAAGCGATGACTGTATATGCATAGCTAACTTACAAAACCACGAGTCCTAATAATTTCTACAGCAGCCCTCTGAAGTTCTTCCATATGAAGGGACATAGAAAGAAATACATTCACACAAATGTCTTAACATAAATTTGGTGCCCTGCTAATACAAAAGTTTTCAATAGCAGTAAAACTACTGTCCTGAGAACTGTTTTAAGTTTTGCTCTTTGGCTTACCCAGTAGGTTGATATCTCAATAAGTGACACGATGTGACAGACATTCAGCACAACGCGTAAGGATTTAACTACTGTGAACAGGGACCCACTGCTGGACTCTCGCAGGCTGCACTGAAAACCTTCCCCACCGTCTCATTGTGAAGGACTAATCATGTCACTTAAAACCAACGGGAAAACTCTTCTAATTGAGGATCAACTTTGGCATCCGCTTTTACTCCTTCATGCCAACGGTAACCTTCACTTTCTGGTGCAGGTGCATTCATAGGCAAAGTCTTTCTGAAGAAAAGAATTCAAATTAGAACAGAACCTGGGCCATAAGTATATACATTTTTATTACAAGAACTTGCCTACTGGAATTATTCTCTTCTCCACAGGCCCTTGGAAATCAATTATTGAGAGTACATATACATTCAGATGAAGACCAGTACACAACACTTTGTCTCCCTTAAACTGTGAAACATCTTCCGCTCTGCTCAAACTGCTCCACTGATCTCAAACTGCTTATGATTCCTACTGAGTTCTTAGTAAGCAACAGCAAATAAATACCAATTTCTGTTACTTTTAAAAGATTCGAATGGACTTCTTTTTTCTAATGAAGCAGAACTGATGTCACGTACTACAACCTGCTGTTTGAGACTTCCCTTTATCCCTGCATGCTTTCTAACCACCAATAGTATTCTAAACCAAGACAGAATAAAAATAAACAGGACACAAATGACAAAGAGAGCCAGCATTATCCTGCAGATTAAAATACTGCTCTCACAAGAAACGGACTGATGCTTCTGTATGGCAACATCTCATTCCAGATGCTCTCGAATGAGCAGTCACTTCCCTTTCAAATGTGCAGAATGAGTAAGCACCCAATGACAACCTGCCCATAATTTGTTCATTTAGCAGCAGCACCATTTCCATACACCCTTGCTTTTTGATAATGTCTGATCTGTATCAGAAGTTTGCTTTCATATTTTATTTTTCATCAAAAAAAGGACAGAATAAAAAGGCATAGCCTTCCCAGGAGAACTCAAGGCCAGGAGCCTACTTGTTTAATGTGCATCTTGACAAAGACTGCACTTACGATACAGCTAAGTTTTTCTGTTTGTTTTCTTTCCTCTGGTGGCTTGTAGGAGCAGTAATTCACTTCAGAACTTGAGTTTTGCTCTGGTCCAAGCAAAGAACTGATTCAGAAATTGCAAACTGCTTAAAATTCTGAAACATAATGCTAGGTTAATCAGGCCAGAGAGGCATAGCTGTTCAATCATGTGCACACATAGTTCTACCACAGCTTTTTTCTTTTTTTTTAAACTAGCAAAATCTTACTGACAAAGAAAGTCCTTACAAAGTAAGGCATTTGCTTCTTCCTGCTAGAGTGCATCTTTCTTGCTTCAGAAGATCATCAGAGCAGCATCATGAGCAAAGAAACTCTTCCAGTGCTGAAGCCACTTTGCTAACCCAGCTTCTGTTGTGCAAGTCTCCGTGTCCCTTCTGTGGTAGTGCATGTATCTGGGGAAAAAAATAATCTGCTCTCCTGGGATTAATAGAATCTCTCCTGATTCAGGATTTCACAGGACAAAAAGAACAGGACCAACCCTGTATGCCTGACTTACCATCATGTGTCTGATCTCCACTTCTGCAGCAACAAGATCCTCAATGGATCCTCATCTCACTTAGAAATCTTTCCCTCCCAGATCCACTTCCCTACATTCATCCAAGGACTCCTCCAAATAAAGTGACTACAGAATTTTAGAGATTCGTACAGTTTTAGCTGAAGTAGAATGCCTGTAGAACTGAAACATTGTCAGCAAGCATCATCCACCTCCCTCCTGCATGGCTCCATCTAACTTATTTCAGTAACGTAGCACAGAATCACAGAATATCACAGAATTATTAGGAGTTGGAAGGGACCTCTGAAGATCATCCAGTCCAACCCCCCTGCCAGACCAGGATCACCTAGACCAGGTCACACAGGAACGCGTCCAGGCAAGTTTTGAATGTCTCCAGAGAAGGAGACTCCACAACCTCTCTGGGCAGCCTGGTCCAGTGCTCTGTCACCCTCACAGTAAAAAAGCTTTTCCTTATGTTCAGGTTGAACCTCCTATGCTCCAGCTTGCTCCCATTGCCCCTTGTCCTGTCATTGGCTATCACTGAGAAGAGCCTGGCTCCTTCCTCCTGACACTCGCCCTTTACAAATTTATAAACATGAATGAGGTCACCCCTCAGTCTCCTCTTCTGGCACAGGATGCCACAGACTGTGTTCTGAAGTGTTCATTTCCCTGTGCTCATTATGAAGGCTGTCCACAGCAACAAGCTCAGCTACAGACACTGACATAGCAAAAATTAACTCCTGACACACAAGTAAACACACGGGCTGCCATGTTTTATGTCCCAAATCCAAAATACTCCAAAAATCTACCTGGTTAACTTCCTGTGTACAACACACCTATCAGGAAACAGTCCAATGCAGGCTGAAGAGTTTCTCAGTTCCAGAGGGACCTGCATCTCTGGCGAGACACCAGGAGAATTTTCACCCCAAAACGCTTCAGTATGCCAGAAAGCCCAGAAAACCTCCACAGCATTCCTCTCACAGCTGCCTGCAGCTTTTTACATGCTGAACACCCCAAGCAGCAAGCATCCTGAAGAGTAAGGCCCAATACCTTAGCTTGCTATTCCTCAAAAAGTCAACGTAGGAAAGAAGATCAGGTCCAACCTGTGGCAGCAAATGGCGCCTAAACGACACACAAGACCCTAAAGCAGCTGCAGCTTCTGAGGAGCTGCAGGCTTCGTGCCCAGGGGTATCACATGGGCATAGTCAGGAGGCAAGTGATGAATAGGTGAGTAACCAAGGTCAGCTCAGCTCCTGACAAGGGAGAGTTGCCCTGTCACTGAGAAGCAAGAGAAAACATTCTTGGTGAATGCTAAGCAGACAGAGCTGCTGGCAGAGCAGACAGGAACACTCCCAGACATCTTGCTGAAGCACATGCCAACAGCGGGTATGTACCCTTAACCAGCAGCAACTCCATAGGGCTTAATTTCCCAGATACTATCAACATTATCAGCTCCATCTCACCCACATTTGGTTTCAGCTGGCACTCCCTCTCTCCCAAAACCCCAGCTTTGATTCTTCTTGGTTATTATTCATAACCTTTCATACATATATCATTTGTCTACTGCTAGCACGTGCATCTACACTCAGCTCCCCTACTGGTCTGTGGAGAAAATAATTCTTTTCTAATACCACAAAAACCAGACTTAGCAAGGGAGCTGCAGACGTACATCATTATTTCTGAGATGCACCTCTATATGAATGCTGATGGAAGGAATATTAGCACCAAATTTAGGGCACATTATTCCTTCCTGAGGAGACAGCGTTCAAAAAGGAAGCAGAGCCAAAGGGTCAGTCATCCCAAAAATGGCTCACAGTGGAACCATGAATTTAAATAACTGATATTTCCGTCAAGAAGTCTAAAGAAAGAAGGCTTGGTTAAGTCACCTGCTATTGCAGAAGCAGAAAACAAAGTGTGTGGAGAAGCCTCATGAGGTGGTGCATTCCCTACCCAACAAACCTAATGCTGCCCACAAGCTGAAAACAAGTGACACTGACACTGTTATGAAGCTCAGCATTACAAAGAAATCGTGTTTCTTCAGGTTCTGTTGAAGGTCACACTTTCTTCTTTGCTTACCAGCCGCCGCAAACTCCCACCCAGATTTCTGTTCCCCTACTTTCCCTGTCTGTTCCAGTGGTAATCCTGCAGATGGCAATAGGGGCTAAGAAATTTATTTCACATTTTTCTTGTCGGAGGCTTTTTACACTTCATTCATTTCATATTTATTGAATTGTACTGTAGAACTCATCTTTAAAGCAACTTAATAATTTCAAATCCATAAAATTTACCCTGTCCTCCTGCTGCATCTTTCAGATCTCTTCAGAAATTTCAGGAAAAAAATAATCTTTATTCATCCAATACAAAGCATTTGTAATAAATAAATAATATAAATTGTGGATGGCAAATAACATTAATTTAAATAAAATAGCACATTTTACAGATGAAACAAAATCTATTACCTACATGCAAGGTTGAATAACAAATAAATTCACATAGCAGACAAAAATGTGACTTTAAACTTAGGATGGTATGATGTTGCTCCTTTGAGATACCCAGAAACTGAACTCATTCAAACTTCATCTTTTGTGTATTTTATGAAGCTATTCCTATAAAATTTAAAATTCACTGTTCCTGTAATAGTCTGTGACTTGATTATCTCACAGGATGCAGTAGACTCATCTGAATTGGAAAGATGCTTTTCGTCTTGCTTGGTGCACCTTCTTTAGCTAGACAGATGGTACAGCAGTTTCAGAGCAGAGTTAAGCATCTGACAAACAGCTGGAAGATTTTAAGCATCCCACTTACCCAGTCTGGGAGGGGAGCCATTCTCATCTCAGCTTATCCCAGATTCCTCAGAGAAGGTATTTAAGAAATACCACTGAAATGCATTCCTAAAGGAATTTAAATTTCAGGAAACACGCAGAGGTGACTGGGCGTGACCTCATCTATCCTTAAGAGGAACACAGATCTGTAGTCTTCTCTTTTTATGGCTGAGACAAAACTAGTTGTTGAAATATTCAAGGCATATTTGACACCTATTCACCTCGCAAGGCTAGACAGCCTGTGAAAGACAAACACATCCTTTCCTATGCTGAGCTCTGTATTAAGATAAGATGAAATTATCATGGAATAGAGAAGGATCGCTGCTGCTGCCAGACGCGTACAAGGAACGCCAACAGTTGTGCTCCCCTACTGATATGACCCTGACGTGAAAGGGTAAACAGAAAACCTAGACACATGCCTGAATTTGTGGTTCAGTAATTCTCTGTTGCCTGTTGGCAGGACTACATTAATAAAGGAAACCAACCTGTAGAAACAGGAACAGCAAAGACTGACAACTACAATATGCAAGGCCATCCATCCATATTTTGGAAGTAAGGAGAGAAACTGAGAACTGTTAAAGCTTTTTTCATTCCAGCTAAAGAAGAAATGGTAGAGAACTGGAGGAATCACGCAAGGTGCCACAGCATTTAGAAACTTAGATGCTACTTCAGGAGCCAAGGCAGGAGTGTCTTTACAGACTGCTGACACAAAAATAAGTGGCATTAAGCCACTTACTAAAACTATTCTGCCACATCACTTACCAGCCAACCAAAAGAAAACCATTTCTTGCATGCTTTCTGAACTAAACTATTCAATACATCCAGAAAGAAGATTTTCAGTTAAATTAATAAAACTGCTTATCTGCAAGTTTCCCCTGAATCATTAAAACTTCAAGTATTTAGAAGCTCACAAAATTATTTGTTATCTTCTTGCAGGTGCAAAGATTTTTTTTCCTTCCATCTTAAATTTTTCTCCCCCAAAAGCAGCAATTAAAACCCAAGTAACAATAATAGGGCAATAACGAATATCTCTGATGTACTTATCCTATACAGAACAAGTGTTCTTGATACTAAATTGGGAAAAGAGAAAAAAAAGATGTGGTTTGTCTTATTTCTAAACTCTGGTGACTATATGGGTTTATAACTTCTGACACAGTAGTCAGATACAAACCTCATTTTGCACAATATTCCTCAATTTCAGTATGGCTTTCATTTGTCCTCCAAGAAAAGGACATTCACATCTCTTTGGGATTTTCTTGCTCTCTCCCATTTCGCTACAGATTTTGTTTTCCTCCATAGAGCTCTTTTGAACCAAAAGGTGGAGAAGCAGGAACACAATGGCTAAGGCAACAGGCGTAAAACTTTCCAGAGCTCACAGTACCTGAGAATTCCCCTTCCCAAAGGAAAAGCTTTGCAGTGTTTTAATGCCTCTGTTCAAAGATTCAAATTGCAAGAGTTGCTACAACAGTCAATACAAAATTTCAGATGAACTATTAAATCCCTCAGCAAATCATAAAACTAAAATTGAAGTTACTTCAATACAAAATAGAAAGCTATTAAAGCAAATATTTGTAAATGCCAACAGAACAGGAAAGCATTTCCTACTCCTGTATCCAAATACATTTGCAAGAAGCTAACGCTTTACCAATTGCACACTCAGACGCCACCATCACTTCTGTATTACATCAAAGTTTTAATTAGTGAAGTTTCTTCTTCCCTATAGTTCTTCTAGTGTAGTATTCACATACCTCTTCAATTAAAGTCCCATCACACTCCTCTATGTATCATATGTTCTCTGAAGATTAGTATGAAAAATGCTAAGTATTTCCAATTTCACTTGACAGGTATACACTGATGCTGAAAAAAAGCCCGTCAGACCACATATGCACAAACCAGATGTGCACTGCAAGACAAATAGAGTTCATGAACTGCAGACCATAAGGGGAGCTGCTGGTCTGCTGAACTACATCTTTCTCTTGTTTTCAATTGGAAGCGATGAAAAGAGCACATATGGTGCTTGGCTTTTACAAGCACTACACAGCCGAAAACCTCTTGAAACCACTGAAACGATCTGGACTTAAAACTGGAATAATATCATACATCTCTCTAACAACCTCAGCGTGACCAGCCCTCAGCGTGCACCCACTCCACCCAACTCCCCTTTAATCTGACTGCTGCAACGAACTCCTCTTACTTTTCCCTCTTGTGATCTGTGGGTTTCTTCGCCTACTTGAATCCTTCTTCTCTCATTAGCCCTTTCTCTAATAATCTAGTGGTAGCACTCCTATTCCCCACTTGCTAGGAGATCTGTCAGGACCTATACCCTGGGCTTGAAAAGTCACCTCGCTTCTGGCTCAGCACGTGTCGCCCAAACTGCCTGGCCTTCTTCTGGTCATTACCACGCAATCAGCTGAACCTTACCTTTGCCAAAACTGAGCTCCAAGCTTCTTTCCCAGAAGCCTTTACACCACTTCTCATTCTGTACAAAATATTTCAGCTGTTAACTGAATGCAGTATAATTAATAGCAAATTAAAAGAGAGAAATGTCACTTAAAAACAAACAAACCAACCAACCCCATGAAACAATGAAACCCAGCTCCTTTTCAACACTTTCATCAGTAAACAGAAGTCTGCATCTAGTGCACTCAGACCATTTGCCTCAGGCAAGCAAGACCTCTGCATGGTATGGCATCATTATTTTGTGCTTTAGAAATCGTCAGTAGGGCACACATCCTTAAAATAGCACAGAATATTGTTACCTGGAGGTTACTTTCTGCCTCAGTCTAAAAATGTGTTAGGACCACTTGTGCATGAAGCAAGAACTAAGTAAATCGGGTTGGATGTAACTTTTTTCACCTACGAAATAAACAAAGACTTCTTTTTTCAGTATCACAGGATGCCAATAAGAAGTCCCATTTACTTGACATCATGAATTTCAACATTTTCCATAAATAATGTTTTCGTTATTTGACATCCCAAACTATTACTGTATTTCAATATTAATAACTTAGTTATATTGAATTTGTAACAACCAAAGCAATCTCATATCATGTGCAGTGAAAAATTGAGCCTTTTCCAAGTTAACTGCAAGTAGCATTTGAATGGAGGACTTCACAATAGCTGATAGTAAAAATTCTTAAAAACCACAAACCAACCAACAAGCAAAACAACAGAACCGAAGTATATCAATTGCACAACCACTTGCTTCCTAGGGCACCCAACTACATAAAGAACCTCAACCTTCACAAAATGCAGTTACCGACAGTGAAATTTTTCATGAACTTTTCTGTTACTACTCTAGATCTTGCACGCTGGTAAGGATTTGCCCCAGGCTAGGGCACTTTTATTTTTGTCTCCTCAGGAGGATCTCCACAGCACAAGGCAGTGGGAAGTGACCTCAAGGCACCTGGGACAGAATGGTCCTGCCAGGGTTCTGAGCCCATATCCCTAAATGGTACCACACATGTAAAGTTTGCCCTCAAAATAAACCAAAACCAAAAATAACCCCCCAAACCCAAAAAACCTTGCTAACAATCACACAGGCAGAATGAAGGACCCAGTCTGGGCCCCTTAGTTGAGAGCCTGGCACTGGAACCATTGAATACTGGGGACAGGGGGAAGGTAAAAAAGGAGCCCAGAGAACACACCAAATTCAACAATCAAATTCATCCAACTTAGTATCCTGTCCTCAACAGATAGCAAAAATGAAAATATATGAGAACATATTAATTACAGGACAAACACCTTGCTCTCTACCATTGGCTGCAGGCACTGAAATATATTCTGGAATATTATGAGGCAACCAAAAATATTAAGATAAAAAAAAAACATGAAGGGGGAGGGGGGGGAATTTTAAAAGCAACTGTTTTAGTGATTTCACTCCCACAAGTTACTGTAAGAACGTTCTCACAAAAAAAGTCTTTGCTTAAGGCCATTTCCCCTCCCTTTGATTCTGCTCTGCTATAGCCTCCAAGAAAATTCTTTGAAGTAATTAACACAATTAAAGGCACAATGATGAAAGCTAACTTTAAAAAAAATGGTTTAATGACTGAACTCTTTAACCTACTTTATTTTATGAATGTATCTTTTATCATAACCTAAGACACTACAAAATAAATTGCAGCTTGGCTGCAATAGCCACACGAGGGAAAATACACAATTTAGGTTTGTTATTCCCTCTTTTTCATAAACCAATCTCAGGCTCAGTTTAAACACATGCCAAATATGACCTAAATTTATCACATCTTCAACAAGTAATCATACTTGAGAACAGGAAAATATGCATTGGTTCAACCCCCACAGCCCAGACACAAGTGAAAAGGCTGCCTTTTTTATAATTCTATAGTTACATACATACATGAGAAATAGTTTAAGCAAGGGGAATA
Source organism: Mesitornis unicolor (assembly GCF_000695765.1). Classification (NCBI taxonomy): domain Eukaryota; kingdom Metazoa; phylum Chordata; class Aves; order Mesitornithiformes; family Mesitornithidae; genus Mesitornis; species Mesitornis unicolor. Next base: position 13,256 of record NW_010186269.1, on the reverse strand, counting down.
CCTACTGAATATGGATACCTACAGGATATGGAATTAACACCAATAAACCCATCTCTGTATTTTGCCCATCGTCTGCAAAATTTTCATAGACGTAGTTATCAGTGCTCCATTTAGTTTTACATTTTATTCCTTCAGTCCTCAACAACTTCACAAAGCAATATTTTTCAATGCGTCTTAATCTTTCTCTTCCGGAGCTGACAGGAAAATATGTTTCTGGTGGTATCTTCTAATTGTCCGAGTTGTTCCCTGAAATGCTGGACACAGATCAGAAATGAAAAGCGAAACAGCAATCTTGTTCAACGGAGCAGCATACAACAGCCCATTAGAGAATTATGCAGCAAATATTATTCTTCTCCACTGCTAACATAGTAAAAGGTCCTCAGGGAAGAGCTTAACTCACCTGTAACTTAATTTAAAATTTAAAGATTTAAACCCTCAAGTAATTAATTAAAATAATCTAGATCTCTCATGAAATAATAATTTATCATTCACAGGGGACAGAAGAATTTAAAATTATTCGCATCAACAAATGATGACATTTTTGAGGTAATTTAACGCCAAATTCAATTTTGAAATAAAATTACATAAGGTATGGAAACACAATAGGCTACCCACAGTTACACTTCCTTTAGCCATAACCAGCCTGCACTTTTCTGCCTTTTGTGTCTCAGTAGTAAAAATAAGTAAGTATTCAATGGTTTGTGAACTCATAAAAATAATAAATAGGGAATTCAGAGCTACAAGAGAACGAGCTCTCCTTCCTCTTCTAACTCTCTTTCTAGAGCTAGATGAGCTCTGAAAGGTTTATTTAGCACTCGGCAAAGGATTTCCCATTCTTGATAAAGAAGTGTAAAGATATTTCCAAATTACTCCTAAGGCAAGGGTTAAACATATACCAGATTTAAGCAGCAGATTTGTCTTTACCAATACACATTTGGAGGCAGAAAACAGAAAAACCTTCCACATCATCACTTCCCAAAATGGGGGTTATTTTGGTTGGCTGGGATTTTTAAATGCAAAGTGTACAACTACACTCGGTAATTAGCAACACCACTCACAGGTCTCATGTGCTTGCATTACATTCTATAGCACAGCAACATCCATTCCACGTAGATGTAAAGTATTAATACGTCTTCAATCTTCTTCAGTGTCTTTTCTTGCTTCCCTAATAATTACATTCATAAGAAGCACTTACATATGTTTGCCTCCAGATTTAACACATGGGGTACAAATCTTTAAAGCACTAAGATATTATTTCATACAACATCAGAGACTTTTGCTTTCAAATTCCTTTGAAAAATAGATTGAAAAATATATCATGAGGTCTAGTGCCAGTAGGTGGTAAGAGCTGAAGTTATTCATACGCTTTAACAGATTTTTTTCACATTCTCAGGACAATGATTCTTCCTCTCAGTCTGAAACACTCACTATTATGGTTCCTTGTCTCCCACTCCCTTTATCATAGCCAGAGACAAATCAAGACAAACGCTTAAATGGCAGATTTCCTAAGGCACACTGGTGTGTACACGCTTCCCAAACTGCTCGGTAAATAAGACTTGTTTACACAGAGCTTCACCACATGAGAACACGAAAACAGCTTTCAATATTTAATACCTACACACACACCAAGGTAATCTGAAGTAGTGGTACCACCCAGGGACAATACATTAATCCAGACTCGGTATTTCTAGCAAGTCAGTCACTTGGCAGCTACAACAGAAGGGGGAAGGAGAGGGGAGCCATTCTGGTTCTGGAGACACCTCATCTCCTGGTTGCACTGGATGTTTCATCTGTAGCAGCTATCTGAATTTATTTTTTTTTAATAAATTAGCTATTAGGAAGATGGTGCATTTGAAAGAATGCTGTGGACTTAGGACAAGGCTTGTCAAAATTAGAAATCAAGGCCCTAAAATTAAAACATATTCAGAGGAGCTAACTGCATGCACTAATCTAATAAAGCATGATGTGTGTGCACGTACAGCAAGATATAACTCATTTCTGGGTCCACACTTGGAATTCGACACAGAGCTATGCTGCCAGCCATGTATATTCATAGTTATTAGCCATGCCCTGCGGCTGCATGCAGATTCCTTACAATGATCTGCTCAGTCCCAGCTGGCAGTCGGGTAAGAAGACAGAGAGCAAGCGATCCTGTGTCAACACCTCTGCAGCTCCTCCCGCCTTGGGGTGCTCACAAGGTAGCAGAGAGGTGTGCGTACACCCACCCCGAATCTCACCCGTGCTCTGGGATGCGCTGAAACTTCACACTGCAGGGTGGCATCTGCCAGTAAAGCTATGCTTGTATTAATTTAAAAAAAACCCAAACCAACCTCTTGAAGTTTCATTCACAATGTTTTGCTACCAAAGCTTAAGTGGTCTCTGACAAACCCTGGTAAAAGACCCAAAAGATTCAAGGGAACTCCTAAAGACTTAAAAGTAGAGAAACAAATAAGAAGGTGAACATTCAGATAGTATTTTATTTAGAAACAAACAAACAAACAAAGCAGGAAAACTCAACAAAACTTCAGCTCTTTCAAAGTGTCACAGGAACAAGGATGGCCAAAAACATATATTCTCCCCTGCAACTTCTAAACGTGCACTGTGTTAGGACATAAACTTCCTCCCCTGCCCCCAAAATCCATAGGCAGCTATACGATCCCAAGTGTTTCACAAACAAAAAACAAGCCCATGTTTCTGTCGCTATAACATAACATAACATAATACTCTTTTTTTCCTCTGATGTAATTTTTATTACATTATTTTGGAATTTGACTATTTTAAAACTTCGTTGCTACAACACATAATAGTCATTACATGGATCCATTTCCTACTTTCCAACTGGCAAGACTATTTGTTTCAGTTTTATGAAGTTATGTTATGGACAAAAGACACATAAAATACACTGTAAATTCTAATAGTAGAAACTCCTTTAATGACTTCCGTTCCTTGAATAAACGTGTATTGGAAGAAGGGCTTCCCCCACAACTACCCTAAAGATCTCCATACTTTCAGCTTGCTTGAGTCTTCTGAGCCTTATTTCTGAAAACGGTCTTTTCACATTATTACTCCTACTGACAGATGACAGCTGATTTCTTGCAGAGCCTGTCAATGACTCCCATACTTTCTAAACTTACAAATAATGAGAAGGCGACAAATTCTTCCTGTGGACAATAAAACACGTAGTGTACAACCCCCCTCAGTATTCCTGGCTTTAACAACTGGGGATCAAGAACAGATGACGAATTGATCTCTCGGCCCTTCACACTTCAGCTTCACCTCCACAAGGCAACACAGGTTTGGGGAAGACATGTTTTTCCTGTAGATGAATTTTTGATTACTGAAACGTGCCATGCCAGAGAGACTGACATCCAAAAGTTGAATTCTAGAAGAATGACCCAAATGTGAACTTCATAATGTAGTGTTAACATCACTGAAATCCTTTTAAAATAGGCACACAGTACATCTTCATCTTCACAAACCATATCAAATGAAAAGCAGTTGGGAATCAGAGACAGCAAGGTTACTGGGATAAAAACTTTCCCCTGTATAATGAACATGCAAACAAGCTGCACTGATAAGTCATAGAAACCTTTATTTTCTAGGCTATGAAAACACATGAATTTTCATCATATAAAAACACAGTGACTCTGTCATATTCAGTCTCAAAAATCAACACTAATTTAACATGAACACAGTGCATCTTTGGGGAAAATATATTCACTAACAAGCATATATGCTAACACCATCATTTTTCAACCGTGCAAGAGAGATGATTTTCCAATTGTGATCACAAAGCTTTGCCTTGTGTATTTGACCTCACAAGTACTCCATTTAGCTCTTAACAACTTGAACTTTCTGTTAAGTTTGATTAAAAGCAGTTTTACCAAATCAACTAATTATGGTGCTCCTGCTACTGGCTAATCATTCAGATGACAACCAGACACAAAGTGTGTTGGCACAGACCATTACCCTCAAATTGCCTTAATCGGGACTATGCATTTGCAGGATGGGTCCACACAAGCACATCCTGGTACTGACACACACCTACTTTGTGACTGAAATACTGATTTTTTTTTTTTTAAAGGTGCAATATGTAAGACATTTCAAGGACCAGTGATAGCATATATATGTATTAACCCTTTGATTATGATTATTTCATGAGGTGCGATGAACAGGCAGTTAATGAGAAAGATAGCTGTCACTTCAGCAAGTCTCCACCATCAGTGCGAAGAGATAGAAAAAAATAATAGAAGTTGTTAGGGGGAATGATTTTTTTTAGAGTTCAAATTCTAAAAATCTAATTCATTTTGAGTACATCTATAACAGCGATCAAGCCAATCAGTTCATGTTTACAGGACTGTTAAGTTACAAATAATCAAAAATAATTCTTACTTGATCTTGAAGAGAGATCCTTCTAAAGGGGGTGCTTTTTGAAAGAAACTGAGGATGGAGGATATGGGGTTTGCTTGTTCACGTTTTTTAACTAGAAAACCAAAGCGGAATCAGTAGTTCCTAGGTATGACTTCTCTCCCTAGCTGGGAAAACTAGATGTTTACTATACACTTTCACTCTATTAAGAAACAGGTATTACCTGCAGGCCTTTCTTTGTCTTTTTTCCACAAAATGAAAGAGCAGTCACAGAGAAGAACAAATTAATGCTATGTTGAAGAAAGGAACTGGTGAAATGAGAAAGCAAAATGGGCACAACTATCACTTGTAATTTAAGTGTAAGAGAATGCAAAAGCTGGAGCCCCTGATGCTTCCCTAGGAAAAGCTGAGGATTGAAGCGAAGACGACTGTGGCTCACCTGGAAAGCCTCCAGCAGGCTGGACAGGTCCTAGAGTTCCTCAGTTAAGTAAGGTACTGAGGCAAATTTCAAAGCCCTATCTATCATTATAAGTAAAATCTAGCTAGTTCACAGCATATGTTTGATAAAAGCTCATGTATAATGACTCTCACCAGTTTTCCTATATGATCAGTTTTTCTTTCCTTAAATCAACCTTTCACACAGCAAGAGACAAGAAAAAAAATTAAGCTGAAGTGATTGTCCATGCCAAAGAATTGGCAGGGACAATTCAAGGACAGCAAAGCAGCTGCTACAGATTTTAAACTTAATTTTTGTAATAGATCCGATTTTTAAATTCATGGTGTACCTTTATAGTCTGTCGGGTTTGTCTCTAGCAGCAGTTCCTTTAGGGCAAGCACTACAGACAGTCTGCCTACCCTGAGGGAAGCTAAAGCCCTCAGATGTGGGGTAAAGGAAAGCTATTAATAATTTAGGACAGCGGTCTGCCACCCCTAGGAGAAAGCAACAGTGTAAGTACAGAAACATCTACCTCAGGTTTGTCCTCTGTGAACCTCACATTTTCCTGAATTCATTTACAAAGTGCTGTAGAGGATACGCTGTTGCCCATGGTTTTTGGAGAAGCTCTGAAAATGCTCATGGTGACTTGTTAAGGGGTCTCCTGCCACTGCCATGGCCTTCCAAACAAGGAGAGAAGTCAAGTGGGAAGCAGCATCACCAAAAAAGGGAATAGAATGAAGAAGTATCTCAAGTAGTTTTGCAAGCTACAGAATAAAGACCGCAGAAAGAGTAAACGCCCTAGAAAAGTACTTTTTCCCTTATTCTTGTAAGGCAAGGAAGTTAACTTACCATTGCCAAATGGAAGATTCACCGAGTGAAAATCATTTTCAGTGATCCAAATATGGATTTTGATTACTCCACGACATTGGTTCTCATTTGTGCTTTATACACAGGTGCATTTTTTGGTGGTTATTTGGTAACCCTCTTTTGGGTTACAAAAATAATAATTATTAAACTCTTTCCACTTACTCAGTACTCTTTTCCTGTTTAGAGCAAACACTGACATAACAGTCATTCATTGGTACATCAAACTTTGTATTCAATATTCACATGCATTACGAATCAATTGTATTTGAAAAGCAGAAAAGAACCAATGTGAACTTTTAAAATTACCTTTCTTGAAAAAAAATACATCCTTTCAGAACTGACTGGCACTTGGATCTGTTCAATAGACATTCAGCTTCTTTTTCACATGCTTGAAACCCGAGCTTGAGAAATCCCAAGGTCTTTCATTTAATCAGAATGAGTTGTACATGAAATTCTGCTGAAATCTTCAGACTCATATTCCCTTTCACACATACGAGAAATTATCAATATTGGGACGGCATATTAGTTTTCATTGTAAATAATTCTACTGGAAAATCCCAAACAGCATCATCACCTACTGAATACACTTCACTTACTACGACCACCCTACATGCTGAAATAATGCACTCCTTGTAAGCACAAAAATCTGGATTCAACACAGATATTTAAAAGAGAATAATTGCAAAAAAAATTATTCAAATGCAAGAGACATTAATTTGCATCCTAATTTTTGCACATCCATACTGCAGATTTGCTACTCGATCCTACTTCGCCTATGGTAGCAAAATATTCAGCAAAACTGGTATTGTACCATACAAATAAACATCCTTTGCATACATTCTTCCGCACAAATACTACCAAGTGAATGACAAGAACTCTGCACTACTACAGCTGAAAACTTGCTGTTTATTCATTAGCTCAGCCTTTCCCAACATTTGTAGTAAACCCACGATCATTGCAATGACTATCTTCACTTCTTGAGGTAGGGTTTATTAATAGAAATTTAAAAATAATAATAAAAAAGAATCTTTGAGAATAAAAGTACCAAACTTGACTAAACTCTTTCTCACTCCTTCAGGATGCTTTCTTCACTTAAACCACAGTTTGCCCACTACAAAGATGGCAGACAGGAAGGCCACTCCATCTTAAGACTGTCAACTTATTGTACTCACACTACTACTGTATATATGTTCCATTTTCTTAGCTTAGATTCCCAATTGGTTTTCTAATATATATATACACACACACGACTGGCTAATGAGCTTTACCTTCAAGAATGAGATTCTCACTGCAAAATCTAACAAAAATGTAATGTTTCACAAGAAAATAAAATGAAGCCCCTTAAATGTGAACTGCGAACCTCAAGCCCACACAGCACACAACTATTCATCCCTTTCCACCTTAATACAGCGAAAAGGAAGTGCATGTCCTAGAAAAATGGATCCTTTCTCTCCCTTAACTGTACAAGGCAATAGTAAGTGGTGGGTAACTGGAAACCACAGTGAAGGCCACAGGTACAAGTAAGAACATGGAAGGAATCAGATGTAGAAGGAAGTTTCAGTCCATACATGAACCTACAGCAGTTTCATTTCCTCCATGTCTTTTTGCCTGCCAAAGCTAACTTCTCCACTTCTTCTGAGTTCATTCAGCCAAAATACAGACAAAAGTGATTTGGGGTGTCTTAAGAATGGTCTTACTTGATGGCGAGTATGGTAACAGAAGCCCTCAGGGAGTACCAACATCTTTAAGGCACATAACATGATGAAGGTTTTTGAAGTAACAACTCAAGTCTACCAAAACAGACTGAAAGATACTCACAAAACCTAATATAGCTGAGACACACCAGCCTTTCTTGAAAGAGAGAAGTTTCTTGATGGAGTGAGTCAAAGCAAGAATTTAACTCCAGTGCTTCAACTGGAGCTCTCCCAAGAGCACCTCAGTTTCCGTCAGCTGTACAGAATGTTTTGGGAAACAGCCTTCCTGGACAAAGGCAAATTTGCTATAACCACCAGTTATTTCAGTGATTTTGCAAATAGCATCAGACATATCAAGCAGGAAGGATATTTCTGCATTTCTGACATCACCACAAACTTTCTGCAGAGGTGCCCTGCATGCTAGCTTTGGTGGCCTGTGCTGCCAGGAAGTCCAACAGATCTCTGCAGTAAACATAGGAAATGACACAACTGCTGCTCCCCTGCTAACCTCACAGGCATTTGGACCACAATTATAAAAATCACATCTCTCTACCACAAAAATATTTTTTACAAAGTGTTACAAGCAGGCTGAAAAAAACCCAATAAAAATTATTGAATGCAAATGTGTTTTAACTTCGGATCCAGCAACAGCAGGAGAGGGACTCTATGCTCCCAAGCTCCATTACAGAATGTGCAATCCAGTAAAACTTAGAAGTAGTTGCATTAAGTTTTAGTTTTAGAAGCTGTCAGTTGACCTGTTTCTCACTTTAAGTATCCAACTTCTGGCTGTTTTCAGAGGAAGTTACCTCCTTAGCCACTGCTAAGTAAACAGACACTTCCATTTTCTAGCCCAGAAAAAAAATAAATTAACATTTGAAACAAGTTGCTAGAAAACCTACTTGTAGGCAATCACAGCACCTACAGTTATAAAAAAGGGTAGTTTTAAGGTCACCACTCTGTTAAGACAAAATTTGCCATAACAATTCCATCAAGAGAGCAGGTTGGAACAAATCCCTAGGTCTACCAGTCCATTTAAGAAAACAAAAAAGTGTTAGGAGCAGAGGCTTGGCCAAAGCTTGGGGTCCTGGTGTGGAGACAGGAGGGAAGAGAAAAGCCTCAGTGGAGAGCATTTTCTCAAGAGACAACCCGGGTACCGGCCACGCTTGTGTTTCTGTGCTAGCACAGGGCCTATATACCAGCCTTCCTCTGCCCACAGGCTGAAATCAAGTCACCCATGCAGGAGGGCAAATGCACGCCACATGTGAAGTTACAAGATACGCGTTACTGAACTAAACCATTTCAAGCTGACAGAGAAACAGAACCATCAGGGAACCGACGTTATCAGACATTTTAACCAAAAAGCATGAAATCTTGAAACGACTCTGGATTGCATCTTACGTTCGGTGTGTAAAATGGCTAGAGACCTACATGGAGTGGGCTGCAACAGAACAAAACCTGGCCTATCGAGGCTTTTTATTTCTGTAATAATCCAGGAAAACTGTAACTAAGTCTACTTAAGCATTTATCACCAACAAACAATTCTGACGGAACTAAAATATAATCATTCCTCCCACATGCTAATGACAGAATGGCTAGAGCTAAATGGTATCCCATAATAATTTTACGTGTATGAAGTGTTCCATTTCATTTAGTGACATTATAAAAGTGATGCATTGGCCATAATGTTTATTGTTTACAATCTGCAGCAGGCTATACCCTTCTCAAGGGAGATTAAATAATCAAGAAAACATTACTCACACTACGTATTTGAGAACAGTACATCGCTGCGCCAATTACAGATTCTTTCCTGTATTAAGAAGGAATTATGCTAGCCTAGAAAGGAAGGAGGGGGAAAGAGATCGGAGATTTGTTTGCTTCCCAACTGAAAAGGAGGTCACATATTCATGCATCGAAAAAAATTTTCTTTCAGTCCACCAAAGCCTGAAGAGCACAAAAATATAAATGTTATTTTTGAGTAGATGCTAAAAACACTTCATTAAAGGGAAAGAAAATGGAAAGCTCTGAAGAGCCATACAGTGACTCACAGGACAACAAACAGAAAGATCCAGAAGTAGCCAGATTTCCAGAGTATCCATTAGAGGTAAATATTTTAATGACGCCATTTGTTTAAAGTATCCTTTCTTAATATTGCTTATGTACCATTTTTCACTCAAAGATCACACTGATCTATGCAGGCTGTAATGAATGAAGTGTAACACCTCCAGAAAACAGATGCTATATTATTCACTTTACAGGTAAGCAAATGCAAGTAGGAAAAATTAAGTGACTTGCCCTAGTCAGAGAGCCAAAAGCACAGCTGTGAATATAATCCAGATACCTCAACTTCCAATGATCTGTTAACCACTAAACATTAGCCTTTCTAAAACGAAACGTAACCTTTCCCTCACATTTCACCCTCTTTCTAAGAAGTCTGGCAAAGCTAGTACTGAGGACGTTCACTTGATGTGGCTGACTTCTAAGAAACCGAAAAGCTATAAACTTGACTACCACATGGATTACAGATATCCCCAATCCCCCACCATAGGGCTCAGTTGCCCATCTCTGCCCCCAACAAGCGCAGAGTCAGCAATAGGTCGCGGATTTAAAGCTGCTGGCCGGGCACAGGCTTGGTAGGAGGTATCGGGGTCACACATCATCCCCGAAGAACACCTGCTGCTGTCCTGATTCACAGCAGGCACTTACACCCAGGAGCTGCCACTGCTGCATCCAAGCGAAAGGAAGAAACGGATGGGATCATCAGAGCAACGTCCACTGCCCCAACAGCTGTTCCCCTCCATGTCCCATCACACACAAAGAGTTATCTTTAAGCTGCCTTCTTCAGGGCACAGGCTGTGCGTTGCAACAGCGTAGTGACCCAAAGCTTGGCAAAAGGTTAAAAAGGCTCATCAGTGCTCCTGATACACTGAAGGCTTGCTGTGTGGTGGTAATTATGTCTTTTGCTGTCTCAGCTCACAACCTATCCTGGACAGATAAAGCAGAGGATTTTCTACCAATGCTTAAGAAACCCCTAATGGTCTAAGGAAGACTTCAACGGCTGGCAAAGGTAGACACACAAACACTGATGACAAAATGCCACCAGTCAAAGAAAGTTAAAGGAAATCAGCACCACTTAGAGATGACAGCAAGCAATTATTATTTGATTGTCACCACTTATAATCTCAAAAATGAGTTAGTAGAAACTTGAGAAACAGCAAGCACAGATAGTCAATTTTATTGCACAGATTTTTCAGACGTTCCCGCAAATAGAAAAATCTTTTTGAGTGTTGAAGTACTTAACAGACGTATACAGTATTTATGCACTCACAGTCTGAAAGATCAGAGCCACAGAACTATCAATCATTTCGGTGTTTCAAGAAATCGCCAAAGAACATATTTCAGATACCTGTACTTTAAAACATTTGCCTGAATACATAACAGGAAACCTACGTTACTTTATAAGCATGGGTAATGAGCCAGAGATTTAAAATACGTATCTGGTATTGAAAAATCAAGACCTGCTTCCTAAACAGCTATGGTGAATCAGAGCACAGATCTCAGACCCACAACTAAAACCGATCACATTTACAGTCAAACACACAATAGTCAAATGTCAGAAAGAGATGATTAACCTTACTGAGAAAAAACAAGATCAGAATTCACGTTATTGCAAAATTATACCATAAAACAAGGTGAGGTACAATCTGCGCATTGCTGCAGGTGTACTAAAACTTGTCACCGGGAAATTAAGTCATCTTATAATACAAAGGTCAAAGCCATGGGAAATGCATCTGCAACAAAGCCAGTGAAGACAAATAAGAACATCCAAAATAGGGCGTATAGTTTTGATTTTATGTGAGTAACTGACTTCTGTTTCCAGCACAACGTATCAGGTTAGTGGTGAAACACATATGAATTTAAAAAATGAATGGATTCAATCCTGCTGACCATGTCCATGATTATATTCCTACTGGTGTTTCACAAGCCACAGGCTTACAGAATTAAGCCCAAAGCAGTCCACTTAAAACAACAAAAAAACCCCACAGGCATCACAGCTCTACCACGAAACCTCCAACCACGCCTCAAAATACTTAATTCACAAATAAGCCAGCAAGTACTACACATTGAATAGGCTTTCTAAAGCTAACACTGAAGTCCCACGTGAGAGCTGCAGGTCTCTATGATACTTCTATGACTGCAATGGAACCTTAAGGGCTCTTCAGTCCTCCTATTCCCTGTGTTCCACGAACCAACCTTATAGTTGTATCCAAAGGCAGAAAAACATTTTCTTCTTGTCCCTCCGCTTAAAAACAAACCAAACAAACAATTCTTTTTGCTAAGGTTATCATAATGTCACAACCTGCATTTATAAACCAACAAAATCCCCTCCATCAGCATTTTCTAAAGTCAGGTATTTCCCATTTTTATTAACAAGTTGATTTGTTTCTTCCACAAAAGTCTACTTAAAGCCAGTACCTAAATCTCTTCCCCTCAAAATAATGAGTCCTTAAAAAGCTGTGTTTGTCCCCTGCACTCCTTTTGTTCACTCAAGACAACCAGATTTAGAGACAGAGAGCTTGAAAAACAAATCTTGTTTTTATATCATTACACCATAATTGTGGAGTTGCCAAGGACCACTACACAGCTACAGTTTTTATTCTTTAAAAGCAGAACATTTGTTTTGAACAAATGCTAATTTTTGTTTTACACTTGCTCAAAAATACCGTGCATATTAAACTTGGGTTCTATTAACATTGCCACATTTGCAGTTATAGCAAACACAGCTCTATCAAACAAAAACCACTAAAAAAGCCAAAAAAACCCTAAACCCACAACCCAATGCCCTTGAAGAATTACACTATTTTTCAATTTATTTAGTTAAGCCTCTGGCATTTTATTGTTTAAAAAAACCACTACCAATCAGTTCCTGCTTCACAGTCAAAGAAAACACTTCCCAACAATCCCAACTTCTGCTTATT